>NW_027489001.1:0-154825 GCF_050948215.1 Halictus rubicundus | reverse complement strand
GGATAGGATAGGATAGAAAATAGGATAGGACAGAGGATAGTATAGGATAGAGTATAGGATAGGATAGAGGATAGGATAAGATAGAGGATAGGATAGGATAGAGGATAGGATAGGATAAAGGATAGGATACGATAGAGGAGAGGATATGATAGAGGATAGGATAGAGGATAGGATAGAGGATTGGATAGGATAGAGTATATTATATAATAGAAGATAGGATAGGATAGAGGATAGGATAGGATAGAGGACAGGATACGATGGAGGATAGGATAGGATAGAAAATAGGATAGGACAGAGGATAGTATAGGATAGAGTATAGGATAGGATAGAGGATAGGATAGAGGATAGGATACAGGATAGGATAGGATAGAGGATAGGATAGGATAGAGGATAGGATAGGATAGAGGATAGGATAGGAAAGAGGATAGGATAGGATAGAGGATAGGATAGGATAGAGGATAGGATAGGATAGAGGATAGGATAGGATTGAGGATAGGATAGAGGATAGGATAGGATAGAGGATAGGATAGGATAGAGGATAGGATAGGATAGAGGATAGGATAGGATAGAGGATCAGATAGAGGATAGGATAGGATAGAGGATGGTATAGAGGATAGGATAGATGATAGGATAGGATAGAGGATCTGATAGAGGATAGGATAGGATAGAGGATAGGCCAGAGGATAGGGTAGAGGATAGGATAGTTGATAGGATAGAGGATAGGATAGAGGATAGGATAGAATAGAGTATAGGATAATATAGAGGATAGGATAGGATAGAGGATAGGATAGGATAGAGGATAGGATAGGATATAGGATAGGATAGGATAGAGGATATAATAGGGTAGAAGATAGGATAGGATAGAGAATCGGATAGAGGATAGGATAGTATAGAGGATAGGATACGATACAGGATAGGTTAGATGGTAGGATAGGATAGAGGATCTGATAGAGGATAGGATGGGATAGAGGATAGGATAGGATAGAGGATAGGATATAATAGAGGATAGGATAGCATAGAGGACAGGATAGGATAGAGGATAGGATAGGATAGAGGAAAGGATAGGATAGAGGATAGGATAGGATAGAGGATAGAGGATAGGATAGGATAGAGGATAGTATAGGATAGAGGATAGGATAGAATAGAGGATAGGATAGGATGGAGGATAGGATAGGATAGAAAATAGGATAGTACAGAGGATAGTATAGGATAGAGTATAGGATAGGATACAGGATAGGATAGGGTAGAAGATAGGATAGAGGATAGGATAGAGGATAGGATAGAGGATAGGATAGAGGATAGGATAGAATAGGGGATAGGATAATATAGAGGATAGGATAGGATAGAGGATAGGATAGGATAGAGGATAGGATAGGATAGAGGATAGGATAGGATAGAGGATAGTATAGGATAGAGGATAGGATAGAATAGAGGATAGGATAGGATAAAGGATAGGATAGGATAGAGGATAGTACAGGATAGGATAGAGGATAGGATAGAGGATAGGATAGAGGATAGGATAGCGGAGAGCATAGAGGATAGCATAGAGGATAGGATAGGATAGGGGATAGGATAGGATAGATGATAGGATAGGATAGAGTATTGGACAGGATAGAGGATAGGATAGAGGATAGGATGGAGGAAAGGATAGGATAGAGTATAGGACAGGATAGATGATAGGATAGAGGATAGGATAGAGGATAGGATAGAGGATAGGATAGAGTACAGGATACGATGCAGGATAGGATAGGATAGAAAATAGAATAGGACAGAGGATAGTATAGGATAGAGTATAGGATAGGATAGAGGATAGGATAGAGGATAGGATACAGGATAGGATAGGATAGAGGATAGGATAGGATAGGGGATAGGATAGGATAGAGGATAGGATAGGAAAGAGGATAGGATAGGATAGAGGATAGGATATGATAGTGGATAGGATAGGATAGAGGATAGGATAGGATTGAGGATAGGATAGAGGATAGGATAGGATAGAGGATAGGATAGGATAGAGGATGGTATAGAGGATAGGATAGATGATAGGATAGGATAGAGGATCTGATAGAGGATAGGATAGGATAGAGGATAGGATAGGATAGAGGATAGGATAGGATAGAGGATCTGATAGAGGATAGGATAGGATAGAGGATCGGATAGGATAGAGGATACGATACAGGATTGGATATGATAGATGATAGGATAGAGGATAGGATATCATAGAGCATAGGATAGGATAGAGGATAGGATAGGTTAGACGATAGGATAGGATAGAGGATAGGATAGGATAGAGGATAGGATATGATAGAGGATCGGATAGAGGATAGTATAGGATAGAGGATAGGATAGGATAGAGGATAGTATAGGATGGAAGATAGGATAGGATAGAGGATAGGACAGGATGGAGGATAGGATAGGATAGAGGATAGGATAGGATAGGGGATAGGTTCGGATAGAGGATAGGACAGGATAGAGGAAAGGATAGGATAGAGGATAGGATACGATAGAGGATAGGATAGAGGATAGGATAGGATAGAGGATAGGATAGGATAGAGGATAGTATAGGATAGAGGATAGGATAGAATAGAGGATAGGACAGGATGGAGGATAGGATAGGATAGAGGATAGGATAGGATAGAGGATAGGATATTATAGAGGATAGGATAGGATAGAGGATACGATATTATGGGCTATGTGGCAGGATGGAGGACACGATAGGATAGAGGAAAGGATAGGAAAGTGGATAGGATAGGATGGATGATAGGATAGAGGATAGGATAGAGGATTGGATAGGATAGAGGATATTATAGGATAGAGAATAGGATAGGATGGAGGATAGGATAGGATAGAGGTTAGGGCAGAGGATAGGGTAGAGGATAGGATAGTTGATAGGATAGAGGATAGGATAGAGGATAGGATAGAATAGAGTATAGGATAATATAGAGGATAGGATAGGATAGAGGATAGGATAGGATAGAGGATAGGATAGGATAGAGGATAGGATAGGATAGAGGATATAATAGGATTGAGGAAAGGATAGGATAGAGGATAGGATAGGATAGAGGATACGACACAGGATTGGATATGATGTAGGATAGGATAGAGGATAGGATATCATAGAGGATAGGATAGGATAGAGGATAGGATAGGTTAGAGGATAGGATAGGATAGAGGATAGGATAGGATAGAGGATCGGATAGAGGATAGTATAGGATAGAGGATAGGATAGGATAGAGGATCGGATAGAGAATAGGATAGGATAAAGGATAGGATACGATAGAGGAGAGGATACGATAGAGGATAGGATAGAGGATAGGATAGAGGATTGGATAGGATAGAGTACATTACATAATAGAAGATAGGATAGGATAGAGGATAGGATAGGATAGAGGACAGGATACGGTGGAGGATAGGATAGGATAGAGGATCTGATAGAGGATGGGGTAGGATACAGGATAGGATAGGATAGAGGATCGGATAGAGGATAGGATGGGATAGAGGATAGGCTAGGATAGAGGATAGGATATAATAGAGGATAGGATAGCATAGAGGGCAGGATAGGATAGAGGATAGGATAGGATAGAGGAAAGGATAGGATAGAGGATAGGATAGGATAGAGGATAGTATAGGATAGAGGATAGGATAGAATAGAGGATAGGATAGGATGGAGGATAGGATAGGATAGAAAATAGGATAGTACAGAGGATAGTATAGGATAGAGTATAGGATAGGATACAGGATAGGATAGGGTAGAGGATAGGATAGAGGATAGGATAGAGGATAGGATAGAGGATAGGATAGAGGATAGGATAATATAGAGGATAGGATAGGATAGAGGATAGGATAGGATAGAGGATAGGATAGGATAGAGGATAGGATAATATAGAGGATAGGATAGGATAGAGGATAGGATAGGATAGAGGATAGGATAGGATAGAGGATAGTATAGGATAGAGGATAGGATAGAATAGAGGATAGGATAGGATAAAGGATAGGATAGGATAGAGGATAGGATAGGATAGGATAGAGGATAGGATAGGATAGGATAGAGGATAGGATAGAGGATAGGATAGAGGATAGGATAGCGGATAGGATATAGGATAGGATAGAGGATAGGGTAGGATAGAGGATAGGATACGATAGAGGAGAGGATACGATAGAGGATAGGATAGAGGATAGGATAGAGGATTGGATAGGATAGAGTATATTATATAATAGAAGATAGGATAGGATAGAGGATAGGATAGGATAGAGGACAGGATAGGATAGAGGATAGGATAGAATAGAGGATAGGATAGGATGGAGGATAGGATAGGATAGAAAATAGGATAGTACAGAGGATAGTATAGGATAGAGTATAGGATAGGATACAGGATAGGATAGGGTAGAAGATAGGATAGAGGATAGGATAATATAGAGGATAGGATAGGATAGAGGATAGGATAGGATAGAGGATAGGATAGGATAGAGGATATAATAGGATTGAGGAAAGGATAGGATAGAGGATAGGATAGGATAGAGGATACGACACAGGATTGGATATGATGTAGGATAGGATAGAGGATAGGATATCATAGAGGATAGGATAGGATAGAGGATAGGATAGGTTAGAGGATAGGATAGGATAGAGGATAGGATAGGATAGAGGATCGGATAGAGGATAGTATAGGATAGAGGATAGGATAGGATAGAGGATCGGATAGAGAATAGGATAGGATAAAGGATAGGATACGATAGAGGAGAGGATACGATAGAGGATAGGATAGAGGATAGGATAGAGGATTGGATAGGATAGAGTATATTACATAATAGAAGATAGGATATAATAGAGGATAGGATAGCATAGAGGGCAGGATAGGATAGAGGATAGGATAGGATAGAGGAAAGGATAGGATAGAGGATAGGATAGGATAGAGGATAGTATAGGATAGAGGATAGGATAGAATAGAGGATAGGATAGGATGGAGGATAGGATAGGATAGAAAATAGGATAGTACAGAGGATAATATAGGATAGAGTATAGGATAGGATACAGGATAGGATAGGGTAGAGGATAGGATAGAGGATAGGATAGAGGATAGGATAGAGGATAGGATAATATAGAGGATAGGATAGGATAGAGGATAGGATAGGATAGAGGATAGGATAATATAGAGGATAGGATAGGATAGAGGATAGGATAGGATAGAGGATAGGATAGGATAGAGGATAGTATAGGATAGAGGATAGGGTAGAATAGAGGATAGTATAGGATAAAGGATAGGATAGGATAGAGGATAGGATAGGATAGGATAGAGGATAGGATAGGATAGGATAGAGGATAGGATAGAGGATAGGATAGAGGATAGGATAGCGGATAGGATATAGGATAGGATAGAGAATAGGGTAGGATAGAGGATAGGATACGATAGAGGAGAGGATACGATAGAGGATAGGATAGAGGATAGGATAGAGGATTGGATAGGATAGAGTATATTATATAATAGAAGATAGGATAGGATAGAGGATAGGATAGGATAGAGGACAGGATAGGATAGAGGATAGGATAGAATAGAGGATAGGATAGGATGGAGGATAGGATAGGATAGAAAATAGGATAGTACAGAGGATAGTATAGGATAGAGTATAGGATAGGATACAGGATAGGATAGGGTAGAAGATAGGATAGACGATAGGATAGAGGATAGGATAGAGGATAGGATAGAATAGAGGATAGGATAGGATGGAGGATAGGATAGGATAGAAAATAGGATAGTACAGAGGATAGTATAGGATAGAGTATAGGATAGGATACAGGATAGGATAGGGTAGAAGATAGGATAGAGGATAGGATAGAGGATAGGATAGGATAGAGGATAGGATAGGATAGAGGATCGGATAGAGGATAGTATAGGATAGAGGATAGGATAGGATAGAGGATACGATAGGATAAAGGATAGGATAGGATAGAGGATAGGATAGGATAGAGGATAGGATAGGATAGAGGATAGGATAGGATAGATGATAGGGTAGGATAGAGGATAGGATAGGATAGAGGATAGTATAGGATAGAGGATAGGATAGAATAGAGGATAGGATAGGATGGAGGATAGGATAGGATAGAAAATAGGATAGTACAGAGGATAGTATAGGATAGAGTATAGGATAGGATACAGGATAGGATAGGGTAGAGGATAGGATAGAGGATAGGATAGAGGATAGGATAGAGGATAGGATAATATAGAGGATAGGATAGGATAGAGGGTAGGATAGGATAGAGGATAGGATAATATAGAGGATAGGATAGGATAGAGGATAGGATAGGATAGAGGATAGGATAGGATAGAGGATAGTATAGGATAGAGGATAGGGTAGAATAGAGGATAGTATAGGATAAAGGATAGGATAGGATAGAGGATAGGATAGGATAGGATAGAGGATAGGATAGGATAGGATAGAGGATAGGATAGGATAGGATAGAGGATAGGATAGAGGATAGGATAGAGGATAGGATAGCGGATAGGATATAGGATAGGATAGAGGATAGGGTAGGATAGAGGATAGGATACGATAGAGGAGAGGATACGATAGAGGATAGGATAGAGGATAGGATAGAGGATTGGATAGGATAGAGTATATTATATAATAGAAGATAGGATAGGATAGAGGATAGGATAGGATAGAGGACAGGATAGGATAGAGGATAGGATAGAATAGAGGATAGGATAGGATGGAGGATAGGATAGGATAGAAAATAGGATAGTACAGAGGATACTATAGGATAGAGTATAGGATAGGATACAGGATAGGATAGGGTAGAAGATAGGATAGACGATAGGATAGAGGATAGGATAGAGGATAGGATAGAATAGAGGATAGGATAGGATGGAGGATAGGATAGGATAGAAAATAGGATAGTACAGAGGATAGTATAGGATAGAGTATAGGATAGGATACAGGATAGGATAGGGTAGAAGATAGGATAGAGGATAGGATAGAGGATAGGATAGGATAGAGGATAGGATAGGATAGATGATCGGATAGAGGATAGTATAGGATAGAGGATAGGATAGGATAGAGGATACGATAGGATAAAGGATAGGATAGGATAGAGGATAGGATAGGATAGAGGATAGGATAGGATAGAGGATAGGATAGGATAGAGGATAGGATAGGATAGATGATAGGGTAGGATAGAGGCTAGGATAGAGGATAGGATAGAGGATAGGATAGGATAGAGGATCGGATAGAGGATAGGATAGAGGATAGGATAGAGGATAGGATAGAGGATAGGATAGAGGATAGGATAGAGGATAAGATAGGCTAGAGGATAGGATAGGATAGAAGATAGGATAGGATAGAGGATAAGGAGGGATAGAGGATAGGATATGATAGAGGATAAAATAGGATAGAGGATAGGATAGGATAGAGGATAGGATAGGATTGAGGATAGGATAGAGGATAGGATAGGATAGAGGATAGGATAGGATAGAGGATCGGATAGAGGATAGGATAGGATAGAGGATAGGATAGGAAAGAGGATAGGATAGGATTGAGGATATGATAGGAAAGAGGATAGGATAGGATAGAGGATAGGATAGGATAGAGGATAGGATAGGATTGAGGATAGGATAGGATAGAGGAAAGGATAGCATAGAGGATAGGATAGGATAGAGCATACGATAGGGTACAGGATAGGATAGGATAGAGGATAGGATAGGATAGATTATATAATAGGATAGAGGATAGGATAGGATAGAGGATAGGATAGGATAGAGGATAGGATAGGATAGAGGATAGGATAGGATAGAGGATAGGATAGAGGATAGGATAGCGGTTAGGATAGAGGATAGGATAGAGGATAGGATAGGATAGAGGATAGGATAGGATAGAGGATAGGATAGGATTGAGGATAGGATAGGATAGAGGATAGGATAGGATAGAGGATAGGATAGGATAGAGTATAGGATAGAGGATAGGATAGCGGATAGGATAGAGGATAGGATAGGATAGAGGATCGGATAGGATAGAGAATAGGATAGGATAGAGGATAGTATAGGATAGAGGATAGGATAGAATAGAGGATAGGATAGGATGGAGGATAGGATAGGATAGAAAATAGGATAGGACAGAGGATAGTATAGGATAGAGTATAGGATAGGATACAGGATAGGATAGGATAGAGGATAGGATAGAGGATAGGATAGGATAGAGGATACGATAGAGGATTGGATATCATAGAGTATAGGATAGAGGATAGGATATCATAGAGGATAGGATAGGATAGAGGATAGGATAGGATAGAGGATACGATAGGATAAAGGATAGGATAGGATAGAGGATAGGATAGGATAGAGGATAGGATAGGATAGAGGATAGGATAGGATAGATGATAGGATAGGATAGAGGCTAGGATAGAGGATAGGATAGAGGATAGGATAGGATAGAGGATCGGATAGAGGATAGGATAGAGGATAGGATAGGATAGAAGATAGGATAGGATAGAGGATAGGATAGGATTGAGGATAGGATAGGATAGAGGAAAGGATAGCATAGAGGATAGGATAGGATAGAGCATACGATAGGGTACAGGATAGGATAGGATAGAGGATAGGATAGGATAGGATAGAGGATAGGATAGGATAGAGGATAGGATAGGATAGAGGATAGGATAGGATAGAGGATAGGATAGGATAGAGGATAGGATAGGATAGAGGATAGGATAGGATAGAGGATAGGATACAAGATAGGATAGGATAGAGAATAAGGAGGGATAGAGGATAGGATAGGATAGAGGATCGGATAGAGGATAGGACAGGATAGAGGATAGGATAGGATAGAGGATAGGATAGTATAGAGGATAGGATAGGAAAGAGGATAGGATAGGATAGAGGATAGGATAGGAAAGAGGATAGGATAGGATAGAGGATAGGATAGGATAGAGGATAGGATAGGATTGAGGATAGGATACGATAGAGGATAGGATAGGAAAGAGGATAGGATAGGATAGAGGATAGGATAGGATAGAGGATAGGATAGGATTGAGGATAGGATACAGGATAGGATAGGATAGAGGATAGGATAGGATAGAGGATAGGATAGGATTGAGGATAGGATAGGAAAGAGGATAGGATAGGATAGAGGATAGGATAGGAAAGAGGATAGGATAGGATAGAGGATAGGATAGGATAGAGGATAGGATAGGATTGAGGATAGGATACGATAGAGGATAGGATAGGAAAGAGGATAGGATAGGATAGAGGATAGGATAGGATAGAGGATAGGATAGGATTGAGGATAGGATACAGGATAGGATAGGATAGAGGATAGGATAGGATAGAGGATAGGATAGGATTGAGGATAGGATAGGATAGAGGAAAGGATAGCATAGAGGATAGGATAGGATAGAGCATACGATAGGGTACAGGATAGGATAGGATAGAGGATAGGATAGGATAGGATAGAGGATAGGATAGGATAGAGGATAGGATACAAGATAGGATAGGATAGAGAATAAGGAGGGATAGAGGATAGGATAGGATAGAGGATACAATTGGATAGAGGATAGGATAGGATAGAGGATAGGATAGAGGATAGGATAGGATAGAGGATAGGATAGGATAGAGGATAGGATAGGATAGGGGATAGGATAGAGGATAGGATAGAGGATAGGGTAGAGGATAGGATAGGATAGAGGATAGAATAGGATAGAGGATAGGATAGGACAGATGATCGGATAGAGGATACGATAGGATAGAGGATAGGATAGGATAGAGGATATGATAGGATAGAGGATAGGATAGATGATACGATAGGATAGAGGATCTGATAGAGGATAGGATAGGATACAGGATAGGATAGGATAGAGGATCAGATAGAGGATAGGATAGGATACAGGATAGGATAGGATAGAGGATAGGATAGGATAGAGGACAGGATAGGATAGAGGATAGGATAGGATAGAGGAAAGGATAGGATGGAGGATAGGATAGGATAGAGGATAGGATAGGATAGAGGATAGGATAGGATAGAGGATAGGATAGGATAGAGGATAGGATAGGATAGAGGATAGGATAGGATAGAGGATAGGATAGGATAGAGGATAGGATAGGATTGAGGATAGGATACAGGATAGGATAGGATAGAGGATAGGATAGGATAGAGGATAGGATAGGATTGAGGATAGGATAGGATAGAGGAAAGGATAGCATAGAGGATAGGATAGGATAGAGCATACGATAGGGTACAGGATAGGATAGGATAGAGGATAGGATAGGATAGGATAGAGGATAGGATAGGATAGAGGATAGGATACAAGATAGGATAGGATAGAGAATAAGGAGGGATAGAGGATAGGATAGGATAGAGGATACAATTGGATAGAGGATAGGATAGGATAGAGGATAGGATAGGATAGAGGATAGGATAGGATGGAGGATAGGATAGGATAGAGGATATAATAGGATTGAGGAAAGGATAGGATAGAGGATAGGATAAGATAGAGGATAGGATAGGATAGAGGATAGGATAGGATAGAGGATAGGATAGGATAGAGGATAGGATATAGGATAGGATAGAGTATAGGGTAGAGGATAGGATAGGATAGAGGATAGAATAGGATAGAGGATAGGATAGGATAGAGGATAGGATAGGATAGAGGATAGGATAGGATAGAGGACAGGATAGGATAGAGGATAGGATAGGATAGAGGAAAGGATAGGATGGAGGATAGGATAGGATAGAGGATAGGATAGGATAGAGGATAGGATAGGATAGAGGATAGGATAGGATTGAGGATAGGATACAGGATAGGATAGGATAGAGGATAGGATAGGATAGAGGATCGGATAGAGGATAGGATCGGATAGAGGATAGGATAGGATAGAGGAAAGGTAATAGAGGAAAGGTAGGATAGGTAATTGGATAGGATAGAGGATAGGATAAGGTAGAGGATAATATAGGATAGAGGATAGGATAGGATAGAGGATGGGATAGGATAGAGGATAGGATAGGATTGAGGATAGGATACAGGATAGGATAGGATAGAGGATAGGATAGGATAGAGGCTAGGATAGAGGATAGGATAGGAAAGAGGATAGGATAAGATAGAGGATAGGATAGGATAGAGGATCGGATAGAGGATAGGATCGGATAGAGGATAGGATAGGATAGAGGAAAGGTAATAGAGGAAAGGTAGGATAGGTAATTGGATAGGATAGAGGATAGGATAAGGTAGAGGATAATATAGGATAGAGGATAGGATAGGATAGAGGATAGGATAGGATAAAGGATAGGATAGGATAGGATAGGATAGAGGATAGGATAGGATAGAGGATATGATAGGATAGAGGATAGGATAGATGATACGATAGGATAGAGGATCTGATAGAGGATAGGATAGGATACAGGATAGGATAGGATAGAGGATCAGATAGAGGATAGGATAGGATAGAGGATAGGATAGGATAGAGGATAGGATAGGATAGAGGACAGGATAGGATAGAGGATAGGATAGGATAGAGGAAAGGATAGGATGGAGGATAGGATAGGATAGAGGATAGGATAGGATAGAGGATAGGATAGGATAGAGGATAGGATAGGATTGAGGATAGGATACAGGATAGGATAGGATAGAGGATAGGATAGGATAGAGGATCGGATAGAGGATAGGATCGGATAGAGGATAGGATAGGATAGAGGAAAGGTAATAGAGGAAAGGTAGGATAGGTAATTGGATAGGATAGAGGATAGGATAGGATAGAGGATAGGATAGGATAGAGGATAGGATAGGATTGAGGATAGGATACAGGATAGGATAGGATAGAGGATAGGATAGGATAGAGGCTAGGATAGAGGATAGGATAGGAAAGAGGATAGGATAAGATAGAGGATAGGATAGGATAGAGGATAGGATAGGATTGAGGATAGGATACAGGATAGGATAGGATAGAGGATAGGATAGGATAGAGGATCGGATAGAGGATAGGATCGGATAGAGGATAGGATAGGATAGAGGAAAGGTAATAGAGGAAAGGTAGTATAGGTAATTGGATAGGATAGAGGATAGGATAAGGTAGAGGATAATATAGGATAGAGGATAGGATAGGATAGAGGATAGGATAGGATAAAGGATAGGATAGGATAGGATAGAGGATAGGATAGGATAGAGGATAGGATAGGATAGAGGATAGGATAGGATTGAGGATAGGATAGAGGATAGGATAGGATAGAGCATAGGATAGGATAGAGGATAGGATAGGATAGAGGATCGGATAGGGGATAGGATAGGATAGACGATAGGATAGGATAGAGGATAGGATAGGGTAGAGGATAGGATAGGAAAGAGGATAGGATAGGATTGAGGATATGATAGGAAAGAGGATAGGATAGAATAGAGGATAGGATAGGATAGAGGATAGGATAGGATTGAGGATAGGATAGGATAGAGGAAAGGATAGCATAGAGGATAGGATAGGATAGAGCATACGATAGGGTACAGGATAGGATAGGATAGAGGATAGGATAGGATAGGATAGAGGATAGGATAGGATAGAGGATAGGATACAAGATAGGATAGGATAGAGAATAAGGAGGGATAGAGGATAGGATAGGATAGAGGATACAATTGGATAGAGGATAGGATAGGATAGAGGATAGGATAGGATAGAGGATAGGATAGGATGGAGGATAGGATAGGATAGAGGATAGGATAGGATAGAGGATAGGATAGGATAGAGGATAGGATAGAGGATAGGATAGGATAGGATAGAGGATAGAATAGGATAGAGGATAGGATAGGATAGAGGATCGGATAGAGGATAGGATAGGATAGAGGATAGGATAGGATAGAGGATAGGATAGAGGATAGGATAGAGGATAGGATAGAGGATAGGATAGAGGATAGGATAGAGGATAGGATAGAGGATAGGATAGAGGATAGGATAGAGGATAGGATAGGATAGAGGATAGATTAGGATAGAGGAAAGGATAGGATAGAGGATAGGATAGGATAGAGGATAGGATAGGATAGAGGATAGGATAGGATAGAGGATAGGATAGGATAGAGGATTGGATATGATAAAGGATAGGATAGAGGATAGGATATCATAGAGGATAGGATAGGATAGGATAGAGGATAGGATAGAATAGAGGATAGGATAATATAGAGGATAGGATAGGATAGAGGATAGGATAGGATAGAGGATAGGATAGGATAGAGGATAGGATAGGATAGAGGATAGTATAGGATAGAGGATAGGATAGGATAGAGGATAGGATAGGATAGAGGATAGGATAGAGGATAGGATAGCGGATAGGATAGAGGATAGGATAGGATAGAGGATCGGATAGGATAGAGGATAGGATAGGATAGAGGATAGTATAGGATAGAGGATAGGATAGAATAGAGGATAGGATAGGATAGAGGAAAGGATAGGATGGAGGATGGGATAGGCTAGATGATAGGATAGGATAGAGGCTAGGATTGAGGATAGGATAGAGGATAGGATAGGATAGAGGATAGGATAGGATAGAGGATAGGATAGGATAGAGGATAGGATAGGATAGAGGATAGGATAGGATAGAGGATAGGATAGGATAGAGGATAGGATAGGATAGAGGATAGGATAGGATAGAGGATAGGATAGGATAGAGGATAGGATAGGATAGAGGATAGGATAGGATAGAGGATAGGATAGGATAGAGGATAGGATAGGATAGAGGATAGGATAGGATAGAGGATAGGATAGGATAGAGGATAGGATAGGATAGAGGATAGGATAGGATAGAGGATAGGATAGAGGATAGGATAGCGGTTAGGATAGAGGATAGGATAGAGGATAGGATAGGATAGAGGATAGGATAGGATAGAGGATAGGATAGGATAGAGGATAGGATAGGATAGAGGATAGGATAGAGGATAGGATAGCGGATAGGATAGAGGATAGGATAGGATAGAGGATCGGATAGGATAGAGGATAGGATAGGATAGAGGATAGGATAGGATAGAGGATAGGATAGGATAGAGGATAGGATAGGATAGAGGATAGGATAGGATTGAGGATAGGATACGATAGAGGATAGGATAGGATAGAGGAAAGGTAATAGAGGAAAGGTAGGATAGGTAATTGGATAGGATAGAGGATAGGATAAGGTAGAGGATAATATAGGATAGAGGATAGGATAGGATAGAGGATAGGATAGGATAAAGGATAGGATAGGATAGGATAGATGATAGGATAGGATAGAGGCTAGGATAGAGGATAGGATAGGAAAGAGGATAGGATAGGATAGAGGATAGGATAGGATAGAGGATAGGATAGGATTGAGGATAGGATACAGGATAGGATAGGATAGAGGATAGGATAGGATAAAGGATAGGATAGGATAGGATAGAGGATAGGATAGGATAGAGGATAGGATAGGATAGAGGATAGGATAGGATTGAGGATAGGATAGAGGATAGGATAGGATAGAGGATAGGATAGGATAGAGGATAGGATAGGATAGAGGATCGGATAGGGGATAGGATAGGATAGACGATAGGATAGGATAGAGGATAGGATAGGGTAGAGGATAGGATAGGAAAGAGGATAGGATAGGATTGAGGATATGATAGGAAAGAGGATAGGATAGGATAGAGGATAGGATAGGATAGAGGATAGGATAGGATTGAGGATAGGATAGGATAGAGGAAAGGATAGCATAGAGGATAGGATAGGATAGAGCATACGATAGGGTACAGGATAGGATAGGATAGAGGATAGGATAGGATAGGATAGAGGATAGGATAGGATAGAGGATAGGATAGGATAGAGGATCGGATAGAGGATAGGATCGGATAGAGGATAGGATAGGATAGAGGAAAGGTAATAGAGGAAAGGTAGGATAGGTAATTGGATAGGATAGAGGATAGGATAAGGTAGAGGATAATATAGGATAGAGGATAGGATAGGATAGAGGATAGGATAGGATAGAGGATAGGATAGGATTGAGGATAGGATACAGGATAGGATAGGATAGAGGATAGGATAGGATAGAGGCTAGGATAGAGGATAGGATAGGAAAGAGGATAGGATAAGATAGAGGATAGGATAGGATAGAGGATCGGATAGAGGATAGGATCGGATAGAGGATAGGATAGGATAGAGGAAAGGTAATAGAGGAAAGGTAGGATAGGTAATTGGATAGGATAGAGGATAGGATAAGGTAGAGGATAATATAGGATAGAGGATAGGATAGGATAGAGGATAGGATAGGATAAAGGATAGGATAGGATAGGATAGGATAGAGGATAGGATAGGATAGAGGATATGATAGGATAGAGGATAGGATAGATGATACGATAGGATAGAGGATCTGATAGAGGATAGGATAGGATACAGGATAGGATAGGATAGAGGATCAGATAGAGGATAGGATAGGATAGAGGATAGGATAGGATAGAGGATAGGATAGGATAGAGGACAGGATAGGATAGAGGATAGGATAGGATAGAGGAAAGGATAGGATGGAGGATAGGATAGGATAGAGGATAGGATAGGATAGAGGATAGGATAGGATAGAGGATAGGATAGGATTGAGGATAGGATACAGGATAGGATAGGATAGAGGATAGGATAGGATAGAGGATCGGATAGAGGATAGGATCGGATAGAGGATAGGATAGGATAGAGGAAAGGTAATAGAGGAAAGGTAGGATAGGTAATTGGATAGGATAGAGGATAGGATAGGATAGAGGATAGGATAGGATAGAGGATAGGATAGGATTGAGGATAGGATACAGGATAGGATAGGATAGAGGATAGGATAGGATAGAGGCTAGGATAGAGGATAGGATAGGAAAGAGGATAGGATAAGATAGAGGATAGGATAGGATAGAGGATAGGATAGGATTGAGGATAGGATACAGGATAGGATAGGATAGAGGATAGGATAGGATAGAGGATCGGATAGAGGATAGGATCGGATAGAGGATAGGATAGGATAGAGGAAAGGTAATAGAGGAAAGGTAGTATAGGTAATTGGATAGGATAGAGGATAGGATAAGGTAGAGGATAATATAGGATAGAGGATAGGATAGGATAGAGGATAGGATAGGATAAAGGATAGGATAGGATAGGATAGAGGATAGGATAGCATAGAGGATAGGATAGGATAGAGGATAGGATAGGATTGAGGATAGGATAGAGGATAGGATAGGATAGAGCATAGGATAGGATAGAGGATAGGATAGGATAGAGGATCGGATAGGGGATAGGATAGGATAGACGATAGGATAGGATAGAGGATAGGATAGGGTAGAGGATAGGATAGGAAAGAGGATAGGATAGGATTGAGGATATGATAGGAAAGAGGATAGGATAGAATAGAGGATAGGATAGGATAGAGGATAGGATAGGATTGAGGATAGGATAGGATAGAGGAAAGGATAGCATAGAGGATAGGATAGGATAGAGCATACGATAGGGTACAGGATAGGATAGGATAGAGGATAGGATAGGATAGGATAGAGGATAGGATAGGATAGAGGATAGGATACAAGATAGGATAGGATAGAGAATAAGGAGGGATAGAGGATAGGATAGGATAGAGGATACAATTGGATAGAGGATAGGATAGGATAGAGGATAGGATAGGATAGAGGATAGGATAGGATGGAGGATAGGATAGGATAGAGGATAGGATAGGATAGAGGATAGGATAGGATAGAGGATAGGATAGAGGATAGGATAGGATAGGATAGAGGATAGAATAGGATAGAGGATAGGATAGGATAGAGGATCGGATAGAGGATAGGATAGGATAGAGGATAGGATAGGATAGAGGATAGGATAGAGGATAGGATAGAGGATAGGATAGAGGATAGGATAGAGGATAGGATAGAGGATAGGATAGAGGATAGGATAGAGGATAGGATAGGATAGAGGATAGATTAGGATAGAGGAAAGGATAGGATAGAGGATAGGATAGGATAGAGGATAGGATAGGATAGAGGATAGGATAGGATAGAGGATAGGATAGGATAGAGGATTGGATATGATAAAGGATAGGATAGAGGATAGGATATCATAGAGGATAGGATAGGATAGGATAGAGGATAGGATAGAATAGAGGATAGGATAATATAGAGGATAGGATAGGATAGAGGATAGGATAGGATAGAGGATAGGATAGGATAGAGGATAGGATAGGATAGAGGATAGTATAGGATAGAGGATAGGATAGGATAGAGGATAGGATAGGATAGAGGATAGGATAGAGGATAGGATAGCGGATAGGATAGAGGATAGGATAGGATAGAGGATCGGATAGGATAGAGGATAGGATAGGATAGAGGATAGTATAGGATAGAGGATAGGATAGAATAGAGGATAGGATAGGATAGAGGAAAGGATAGGATGGAGGATGGGATAGGCTAGATGATAGGATAGGATAGAGGCTAGGATTGAGGATAGGATAGAGGATAGGATAGGATAGAGGATAGGATAGGATAGAGGATAGGATAGGATAGAGGATAGGATAGGATAGAGGATAGGATAGGATAGAGGATAGGATAGGATAGAGGATAGGATAGGATAGAGGATAGGATAGGATAGAGGATAGGATAGGATAGAGGATAGGATAGGATAGAGGATAGGATAGGATAGAGGATAGGATAGGATAGAGGATAGGATAGGATAGAGGATAGGATAGGATAGAGGATAGGATAGAGGATAGGATAGCGGTTAGGATAGAGGATAGGATAGAGGATAGGATAGGATAGAGGATAGGATAGGATAGAGGATAGGATAGGATAGAGGATAGGATAGGATAGAGGATAGGATAGAGGATAGGATAGCGGATAGGATAGAGGATAGGATAGGATAGAGGATCGGATAGGATAGAGGATAGGATAGGATAGAGGATAGGATAGGATAGAGGATAGGATAGGATAGAGGATAGGATAGGATAGAGGATAGGATAGGATTGAGGATAGGATACGATAGAGGATAGGATAGGATAGAGGAAAGGTAATAGAGGAAAGGTAGGATAGGTAATTGGATAGGATAGAGGATAGGATAAGGTAGAGGATAATATAGGATAGAGGATAGGATAGGATAGAGGATAGGATAGGATAAAGGATAGGATAGGATAGGATAGATGATAGGATAGGATAGAGGCTAGGATAGAGGATAGGATAGGAAAGAGGATAGGATAGGATAGAGGATAGGATAGGATAGAGGATAGGATAGAGGATAGGATAGGATAGGATAGAGGATAGAATAGGATAGAGGATAGGATAGGATAGAGGATCGGATAGAGGATAGGATAGGATAGAGGATAGGATAGGATAGAGGATAGGATAGAGGATAGGATAGAGGATAGGATAGAGGATAGGATAGAGGATAGGATAGAGGATAGGATAGGATAGAGGATATGATAGGATAGAGGATAGGATAGATGATACGATAGGATAGAGGATCTGATAGAGGATAGGATAGGATACAGGATAGGATAGGATAGAGGATCAGATAGAGGATAGGATAGGATAGAGGATAGGATAGGATAGAGGATAGGATAGGATAGAGGACAGGATAGGATAGAGGATAGGATAGGATAGAGGAAAGGATAGGATGGAGGATAGGATAGGATAGAGGATAGGATAGGATAGAGGATAGGATAGGATAGAGGATAGGATAGGATTGAGGATAGGATACAGGATAGGATAGGATAGAGGATAGGATAGGATAGAGGATCGGATAGAGGATAGGATCGGATAGAGGATAGGATAGGATAGAGGAAAGGTAATAGAGGAAAGGTAGGATAGGTAATTGGATAGGATAGAGGATAGGATAGGATAGAGGATAGGATAGGATAGAGGATAGGATAGGATTGAGGATAGGATACAGGATAGGATAGGATAGAGGATAGGATAGGATAGAGGCTAGGATAGAGGATAGGATAGGAAAGAGGATAGGATAAGATAGAGGATAGGATAGGATAGAGGATAGGATAGGATTGAGGATAGGATACAGGATAGGATAGGATAGAGGATAGGATAGGATAGAGGATCGGATAGAGGATAGGATCGGATAGAGGATAGGATAGGATAGAGGAAAGGTAATAGAGGAAAGGTAGTATAGGTAATTGGATAGGATAGAGGATAGGATAAGGTAGAGGATAATATAGGATAGAGGATAGGATAGGATAGAGGATAGGATAGGATAAAGGATAGGATAGGATAGGATAGAGGATAGGATAGCATAGAGGATAGGATAGGATAGAGGATAGGATAGGATTGAGGATAGGATAGAGGATAGGATAGGATAGAGCATAGGATAGGATAGAGGATAGGATAGGATAGAGGATCGGATAGGGGATAGGATAGGATAGACGATAGGATAGGATAGAGGATAGGATAGGGTAGAGGATAGGATAGGAAAGAGGATAGGATAGGATTGAGGATATGATAGGAAAGAGGATAGGATAGAATAGAGGATAGGATAGGATAGAGGATAGGATAGGATTGAGGATAGGATAGGATAGAGGAAAGGATAGCATAGAGGATAGGATAGGATAGAGCATACGATAGGGTACAGGATAGGATAGGATAGAGGATAGGATAGGATAGGATAGAGGATAGGATAGGATAGAGGATAGGATACAAGATAGGATAGGATAGAGAATAAGGAGGGATAGAGGATAGGATAGGATAGAGGATACAATTGGATAGAGGATAGGATAGGATAGAGGATAGGATAGGATAGAGGATAGGATAGGATGGAGGATAGGATAGGATAGAGGATAGGATAGGATAGAGGATAGGATAGGATAGAGGATAGGATAGAGGATAGGATAGGATAGGATAGAGGATAGAATAGGATAGAGGATAGGATAGGATAGAGGATCGGATAGAGGATAGGATAGGATAGAGGATAGGATAGGATAGAGGATAGGATAGAGGATAGGATAGAGGATAGGATAGAGGATAGGATAGAGGATAGGATAGAGGATAGGATAGAGGATAGGATAGAGGATAGGATAGGATAGAGGATAGATTAGGATAGAGGAAAGGATAGGATAGAGGATAGGATAGGATAGAGGATAGGATAGGATAGAGGATAGGATAGGATAGAGGATAGGATAGGATAGAGGATTGGATATGATAAAGGATAGGATAGAGGATAGGATATCATAGAGGATAGGATAGGATAGGATAGAGGATAGGATAGAATAGAGGATAGGATAATATAGAGGATAGGATAGGATAGAGGATAGGATAGGATAGAGGATAGGATAGGATAGAGGATAGGATAGGATAGAGGATAGTATAGGATAGAGGATAGGATAGGATAGAGGATAGGATAGGATAGAGGATAGGATAGAGGATAGGATAGCGGATAGGATAGAGGATAGGATAGGATAGAGGATCGGATAGGATAGAGGATAGGATAGGATAGAGGATAGTATAGGATAGAGGATAGGATAGAATAGAGGATAGGATAGGATAGAGGAAAGGATAGGATGGAGGATGGGATAGGCTAGATGATAGGATAGGATAGAGGCTAGGATTGAGGATAGGATAGAGGATAGGATAGGATAGAGGATAGGATAGGATAGAGGATAGGATAGGATAGAGGATAGGATAGGATAGAGGATAGGATAGGATAGAGGATAGGATAGGATAGAGGATAGGATAGGATAGAGGATAGGATAGGATAGAGGATAGGATAGGATAGAGGATAGGATAGGATAGAGGATAGGATAGGATAGAGGATAGGATAGGATAGAGGATAGGATAGGATAGAGGATAGGATAGGATAGAGGATAGGATAGGATAGAGGATAGGATAGAGGATAGGATAGCGGTTAGGATAGAGGATAGGATAGAGGATAGGATAGGATAGAGGATAGGATAGGATAGAGGATAGGATAGGATAGAGGATAGGATAGGATAGAGGATAGGATAGAGGATAGGATAGCGGATAGGATAGAGGATAGGATAGGATAGAGGATCGGATAGGATAGAGGATAGGATAGGATAGAGGATAGGATAGGATAGAGGATAGGATAGGATAGAGGATAGGATAGGATAGAGGATAGGATAGGATTGAGGATAGGATACGATAGAGGATAGGATAGGATAGAGGAAAGGTAATAGAGGAAAGGTAGGATAGGTAATTGGATAGGATAGAGGATAGGATAAGGTAGAGGATAATATAGGATAGAGGATAGGATAGGATAGAGGATAGGATAGGATAAAGGATAGGATAGGATAGGATAGATGATAGGATAGGATAGAGGCTAGGATAGAGGATAGGATAGGAAAGAGGATAGGATAGGATAGAGGATAGGATAGGATAGAGGATAGGATAGGATTGAGGATAGGATACAGGATAGGATAGGATAGAGGATAGGATAGGATAAAGGATAGGATAGGATAGGATAGAGGATAGGATAGGATAGAGGATAGGATAGGATAGAGGATAGGATAGGATTGAGGATAGGATAGAGGATAGGATAGGATAGAGGATAGGATAGGATAGAGGATAGGATAGGATAGAGGATCGGATAGGGGATAGGATAGGATAGACGATAGGATAGGATAGAGGATAGGATAGGGTAGAGGATAGGATAGGAAAGAGGATAGGATAGGATTGAGGATATGATAGGAAAGAGGATAGGATAGGATAGAGGATAGGATAGGATAGAGGATAGGATAGGATTGAGGATAGGATAGGATAGAGGAAAGGATAGCATAGAGGATAGGATAGGATAGAGCATACGATAGGGTACAGGATAGGATAGGATAGAGGATAGGATAGGATAGGATAGAGGATAGGATAGGATAGAGGATAGGATAGGATAGAGGATAGGATACAAGATAGGATAGGATAGAGAATAAAGGTCCGCCCAAACAAGACGGGCAAGATGCCGAAGTTGTTCGAACGGCCGAAGTCGCTGTCCATAAGGACCGAGCGAACTGACAGGCCACTTGAGAGGCGCTCGACGGTCCTCGCAACAAAGGCCAAGTGCCGAAAACCGCAGAACTGTTTACTCCCCTCTACACCCCCGAGATGCCTATGCTGGAGCGTGTTGCCCACGGGCAACCCACAGACAAGATGGAGCAGCGTTAGAAATCTCTGCGGATACGGACGCAGTCACGGTGCAGAATTTACTGGAAAAATTCAATATTCGTGTATATCACGATATTAAATACATTCCTTTTGCATAGAATGCGTATGACACTAAATGCGTATGTATATGAGAATGGAAATTGTTATTAATAATCATAATAATAATTTCTATGCATAAACAATTTTGCAATAATAATATGTCAATCATTTTTATTTATTCTTAATTTGCTTTTACTATACGTTTCGTACCTATCCGAAAATAATAAGAATGTAAAGATAGATCCAGATTGTTTGGAAGAACGTGAACAGAGATCACATTGAAAGTACTGAGAATGAGTCGGATAGCGAATAACATTCATTTATCATTAATTTCGTTTTTAATTTGTTAGTTTTTAAAAATAAATTTTGCTATGAAAATTGTTAACATATTTTTTCAAATTTTTTAACACTTCAACCGATGGTAAAATTTGCAAAACAAAGATATTAGTAATATTTTTGCATTAAGTAATCACATTCGAATATAAAATGATGAATTATTTAAAAAGAACAGTCTCTTGCGATGATGATTAAAAAAAGAAAATGTTTTTTATCTTTGTTTTTATCTTTTTGTTTTTATGTCTTTTATCTGTGGTATAAAATGTGTTGCGTAGGCAGTTTTCGTAAAACTCATCCCAAATAGCAAACTTTGATGGTCCGTATCCTTTAAACAATTTTGAAGATTACAAAATGATGGCTCAATCTTTCAGTTTCATCCAAATTCGAAACATGGTCCCCAAAAAAAGATTTAATTCACATGGAATGACCCACTTCCTAATTTGGATATTTCCTTAAAAAAATTGTGTAATTCACGTATAACATAAGGATGTGTGATGCTGTTTCACCAAGCGACAGGCACAATTCTTATCCCCATGATGTTGTAGAGGAGAGATACCGATAGTTTACCTAAGGAGCTGTGGAGCCCCTAAAAACATTTTTTTTGTGCTATGCACAGCAGGGAACGTGTCAACGTGCTCTCGAAAGGCCATCTGGACGTTCAAAGTTATGGCCCCAACGACGTCGGGGCGACCCCGGAAAGATTTCGAGCACGAAGACCAATTCCTGACCGGCAAATTTCTAGCCCGTGTTCTTGAATCTGGCCGCCCAAACAACTTCGGCATCTTGCCCGTCTTGTTTGGGGCGACCTTAAGGAGGGATAGAGGATAGGATAGGATAGAGGATACAATTGGATAGAGGATAGGATAGGATAGAGGATAGGATAGGATAGAGGATAGGATACAGGATTGGATATGATAGAGGATAGGATAGAGGATAGGATAGAGGATAGAGGATCGGATAGAGGATAGGATAGGATAGAGGATAGGATAGAGGATAGGATAGGATAGAAGATCGGATAGAGGATAGGATAGGATAGAGGATAGGATAGGATAGAGGATACGATATTATGGGCTATATGGCAGGATGGAGGACACGATAGGATAGAGGATAGGATAGGATAGAGGATAGGATAGGATAGAGGATAGGATAGAGGATAGGATAGAGGATAAAATGGGATAGATGATAGGATAGGATAGAGGATAGGATAGGATAGAGGATAGGATAGGATAGAGGATAGGATAGGATAGAGGATAGGATAGGATAGAGGATAGGATAGGATAGAGGATAAGATAGGATAGAGGATAGGATAGGATAGAGGATATAATAGGATTGAGGAAAGGATAGGATAGAGGATAGGATAGGATAGAGGATAGGATAGGATAGAGGATAGGATAGGATAGACGATAGGATACGATAGAGGATAGGATAGAGGATAGTATAGGATAGAGGATAGGATAATATAGAGGATAGGATAGGATAGAGGATAGGATAGGATAGAGGATAGGATAGGATAGAGGATAGGATAGGATAGAGGATATAATAGGATTGAGGAAAGGATAGGATAGAGGATAGGATAGGATAGGATAGAGGATAGGATAGGATAGAGGATAGGATACAGGATAGGATAGGATAGAGGATAGGATAGGATAGCGGATAGGATAGGATAGAGGATAGGATAGGAAAGAGGATAGGATAGGATAGAGGATAGGATAGGATAGAGGATAGGATAGGATAGAGGATAGGATAGAGGAAAGGATAGGAAAGTGGATAGGATAGGATGGATGATAGGATAGAGGATAGGATAGAGGATTGGATAGGATAGAGGATAGTATAGGATGGAAGATAGGATAGGATAGAGGATAGGACAGGATAGAGGATAGGATACGATAGAGGATAGGATAGAGGATAGGATAGGATAGAGGATAGTATAGGATAGAGGATAGGATAGAATAGAGGATAGGATAGGATGGAGGATAGGATAGGATAGAGGATCGGATAGAGGATAGGATAGGATAGAGGATAGGATAGGATAGAGGAAAGGATAGGATAGAGGATAGGGTAGGATAGAGGATAGGATAGGATAGAGGAAAGGATAGGATAGAGGATAGGATAGGATAGAGGATAGGATAGGATAGAGGAAAGGATAGGATAGAGGATAGGATAGGATAGAGGATAGGATAGAGGATAGGATAAGGTAGAGGATAGTATAGGATAGAGGATAGGATAAGATAGAGGATAGGATAGGATAGAGGATAGGATAGGATAAAGGATAGGATACGATAGAGGAGAGGATATGATAGAGGATAGGATAGAGGATAGGATAGAGGATTGGATAGGATAGAGTATATTATATAATAGAAGATAGGATAGGATAGAGGATAGGATAGGATAGAGGACAGGATACGATGGAGGATAGGATAGGATAGAAAATAGGATAGGACAGAGGATAGTATAGGATAGAGTATAGGATAGGATAGAGGATAGGATAGAGGATAGGATACAGGATAGGATAGGATAGAGGATAGGATAGGATAGAGGATAGGATAGGATAGAGGATAGGATAGGAAAGAGGATAGGATAGGATAGAGGATAGGATAGGATAGAGGATAGGATAGGATAGAGGATAGGATAGGATTGAGGATAGGATAGAGGATAGGATAGGATAGAGGATAGGATAGGATAGAGGATAGGATAGGATAGAGGATCAGATAGAGGATAGGATAGGATAGAGGATGGTATAGAGGATAGGATAGATGATAGGATAGGATAGAGGATCTGATAGAGGATAGGATAGGATAGAGGATAGGGCAGAGGATAGGGTAGAGGATAGGATAGTAGATAGGATAGAGGATAGGATAGAGGATAGGATAGAATAGAGTATAGGATAATATAGAGGATAGGATAGGATAGAGGATAGGATAGGATAGAGGATAGGATAGGATAGAGGATAGGATAGGATAGAGGATAGGATAGGATAGAGGATATAATAGGATTGAGGAAAGGATAGGATAGAGGATAGGATAGGATAGAGGATAGGATACAGGATTGGATATGATAGAGGATAGGATAGAGGATAGGATATCATAGAGGATAGGATAGGATAGAGGATAGGATAGGTTAGAGGATAGGATAGGGTAGAGGATAGGATAGGATAGAGGATAGGATATGATAGAGGATCGGATAGAGGATAGTATAGTATAGAGGATAGGATAGGATAGAGGATATGATAGAGGATTGGATAGGATAGAGTATATTATATAATAGAAGATAGGATAGGATAGAGGGTAGGATAGGATAGAGTACAGGATACGATGCAGGATAGGATAGGATAGAAAATAGGATAGGACAGAGGATAGTATAGGATAGAGTATAGGATAGGATAGAGGATAGGATAGAGGATAGGATACAGGATAGGATAGGATAGAGGATAGGATAGGATAGGGGATAGGATAGGATAGAGGATAGGATAGGAAAGAGGATAGGATAGGATAGAGGATAGGATAGGATAGAGGATAGGATATAATAGAGGATAGGATAGCATAGAGGACAGGATAGGATAGACGATAGGATAGGATAGAGGAAAGGATAGGATAGAGGATAGGATAGGATAGAGGATAGGATAGGATAGAGGATAGTATAGGATAGAGGATAGGATAGAATAGAGGATAGGATAGGATGGAGGATAGGATAGGATAGAGGATAGTATAGGATAGAGGATAGGATAGAATAGAGGATAGGATAGGATGGAGGATAGGATAGGATAGTACAGAGGATAGTATAGGATAGAGTATAGGATAGGATACAGGATAGGATAGGGTAGAAGATAGGATAGAGGATAGGATAGAGGATAGGATAGAGGATAGGATAGAATAGGGGATAGGATAATATAGAGGATAGGATAGGATAGAGGATAGGATAGGATAGAGGATAGGATAGGATAGAGGATAGTATAGGATAGAGGATAGGATAGAATAGAGGATAGGATAGGATAAAGGATAGGATAGGATAGAGGATAGTACAGGATAGGATAGAGGATAGGATAGAGGATAGGATAGAGGATAGGATAGCGGAGAGCATAGAGGATAGCATAGAGGATAGGATAGGATAGGGGATAGGATAGGATAGATGATAGGATAGGATAGAGTATTGGACAGGATAGAGGATAGGATAGAGGATAGGATGGAGGAAAGGATAGGATAGAGTATAGGACAGGATAGATGATAGGATAGAGGATAGGATAGAGGATAGGATAGAGGATAGGATAGAGTACAGGATACGATGCAGGATAGGATAGGATAGAAAATAGGATAGGACAGAGGATAGTATAGGATAGAGTATAGGATAGGATAGAGGATAGGATAGAGGATAGGATACAGGATAGGATAGGATAGAGGATAGGATAGGATAGGGGATAGGATAGGATAGAGGATAGGATAGGAAAGAGGATAGGATAGGATAGAGGATAGGATAGGATAGAGGATAGGATAGGATAGACAATAGGATAGGATTGAGGATAGGATAGAGGATAGGATAGGATAGAGGATAGGATAGGATAGAGGATAGGATAGGATAGAGGATGGTATAGAGGATAGGATAGATGATAGGATAGGATAGAGGATCTGATAGAGGATAGGATAGGATAGAGGATAGGATAGGATAGAGGATAGGATAGGATAGAGGATCTGATAGAGGATAGGATAGGATAGAGGATCGGATAGGATAGAGGATACGATACAGGATTGGATATGATAGATGATAGGATAGAGGATAGGATATCATAGAGCATAGGATAGGATAGAGGATAGGATAGGTTAGACGATAGGATAGGATAGAGGATAGGATAGGATAGAGGATAGGATATGATAGAGGATCGGATAGAGGATAGTATAGGATAGAGGATAGGATAGGATAGAGGATAGTATAGGATGGAAGATAGGATAGGATAGAGGATAGGACAGGATGGAGGATAGGATAGGATAGAGGATAGGATAGGATAGAGGATAGGATATTATAGAGGATAGGATAGGATAGAGGATAGGATAGGATACAGGATAGGATAGGATAGAGAATCGGATAGAGGATAGGATAGGATAGAGGATAGGATAGAGGATAGGATAGGATAGAGGATAGGATAGGATAGAGGAAAGGATAGGATAGGGGATAGGTTCGGATAGAGGATAGGACAGGATAGAGGAAAGGATAGGATAGAGGATAGGATACGATAGAGGATAGGATAGAGGATAGGATAGGATAGAGGATAGGATAGGATAGAGGATAGTATAGGATAGAGGATAGGATAGAATAGAGGATAGGATAGGATGGAGGATAGGATAGGATAGAGGATAGCATAGGATAGAGGATAGGATATTATAGAGGATAGGATAGGATAGAGGATACGATATTATGGGCTATATGGCAGGATGGAGGACACGATAGGACAGAGGAAAGGATAGGAAAGTGGATAGGATAGGATGGATGATAGGATAGAGGATAGGATAGAGGATTGGATAGGATAGAGGATATTATAGGATAGAGAATAGGATAGGATGGAGGATAGGATAGGATAGAGGTTAGGGCAGAGGATAGGGTAGAGGATAGGATAGTTGATAGGATAGAGGATAGGATAGAGGATAGGATAGAATAGAGTATAGGATAATATAGAGGATAGGATAGGATAGAGGATAGGATAGGATAGAGGATAGGATAGGATAGAGGATAGGATAGGATAGAGGATATAATAGGATTGAGGAAAGGATAGGATAGAGGATAGGATAGGATAGAGGATACGACACAGGATTGGATATGATGTAGGATAGGATAGAGGATAGGATATCATAGAGGATAGGATAGGATAGAGGATAGGATAGGTTAGAGGATAGGATAGGATAGAGGATAGGATAGGATAGAGGATCGGATAGATGATAGTATAGGATAGAGGATAGGATAGGATAGAGGATCGGATAGAGAATAGGATAGGATAAAGGATAGGATACGATAGAGGAGAGGATACGATAGAGGATAGGATAGAGGATAGGATAGAGGATTGGATAGGATAGAGTATATTACATAATAGAAGATAGGATAGGATAGAGGATAGGATAGGATAGAGGACAGGATACGATGGAGGATAGGATAGGATAGAGGATCTGATAGAGGATGGGGTAGGATACAGGATAGGATAGGATAGAGGATCGGATAGAGGATAGGATGGGATAGAGGATAGGCTAGGATAGAGGATAGGATATAATAGAGGATAGGATAGCATAGAGGGCAGGATAGGATAGAGGATGGGATAGGATAGAGGAAAGGATAGGATAGAGGATAGGATAGGATAGAGGATAGTATAGGATAGAGGATAGGATAGAATAGAGGATAGGATAGGATAGAAAATAGGATAGTACAGAGGATAGTATAGGATAGAGTATAGGATAGGATACAGGATAGGATAGGGTAGAGGATAGGATAGAGGATAGGATAGAGGATAGGATAGAGGATAGGATAATATAGAGGATAGGATAGGATAGAGGATAGGATAGGATAGAGGATAGGATAATATAGAGGATAGGATAGGATAGAGGATAGGATAGGATAGAGGATAGGATAGGATAGAGGATAGTATAGGATAGAGGATAGGATAGAATAGAGGATAGGATAGGATAAAGGATAGGATAGGATAGAGGATAGGATAGGATAGGATAGAGGATAGGATAGGATAGGATAGAGGATAGGATAGAGGATAGGATAGATTATAGGATAGCGGATAGGATATAGGATAGGATAGAGGATAGGGTAGGATAGAGGATAGGATACGATAGAGGAGAGGATACGATAGAGGATAGGATAGAGGATAGGATAGAGGATTGGATAGGATAGAGTATATTATATAATAGAAGATAGGATAGGATAGAGGATAGGATAGGATAGAGGACAGGATAGGAT
This sequence comes from Halictus rubicundus, assembly GCF_050948215.1. Lineage (NCBI taxonomy): Eukaryota > Metazoa > Arthropoda > Insecta > Hymenoptera > Halictidae > Halictus > Halictus rubicundus. The sequence continues at coordinate 125,418 of NW_027489001.1, read as the reverse complement.
AGAGGATAGGATAGAATAGAGGATAGGATAGGATGGAGGATAGGATAGGATAGAAAATAGGATAGTACAGAGGATAGTATAGGATAGAGTATAGGATAGGATACAGGATAGGATAGGGTAGAAGATAGGATTGAGGAAAGGATAGGATAGAGGATAGGATAGGATAGAGGATACGACACAGGATTGGATATGATGTAGGATAGGATAGAGGATAGGATATCATAGAGGATAGGATAGGATAGAGGATAGGATAGGTTAGAGGATAGGATAGGATAGAGGATAGGATAGGATAGAGGATCGGATAGAGGATAGTATAGGATAGAGGATAGGATAGGATAGAGGATCGGATAGAGAATAGGATAGGATAAAGGATAGGATACGATAGAGGAGAGGATACGATAGAGGATAGGATAGAGGATAGGATAGAGGATTGGATAGGATAGAGTATATTACATAATAGAAGATAGGATATAATAGAGGATAGGATAGCATAGAGGGCAGGATAGGATAGAGGATAGGATAGGATAGAGGAAAGGATAGGATAGGATAGAGGATAGTATAGGATAGAGGATAGGATAGAATAGACCATAGGATAGGATGGAGGATAGGATAGGATAGAAAATAGGATAGTACAGAGGATAGTATAGGATAGAGTATAGGATAGGATACAGGATAGGATAGGGTAGAGGATAGGATAGAGGATAGGATAGGATACAGGATAGGATAGGGTAGAAGATAGGATAGAGGATAGGATAGAGGATAGGATAGGATAGAGGATAGGATAGGATAGAGGATCGGATAGAGGATAGTATAGGATAGAGGATAGGATAGGATAGAGGATACGATAGGATAAAGGATAGGATAGGATAGAGGATAGGATAGGATAGAGGATAGGATAGGATAGAGGATAGGATTGGATAGATGATAGGGTAGGATAGAGGCTAGGATAGAGGATAGGATTGAGGATAGGATAGAGGATAGGATAGGATAGAGGATAGGATAGGATAGAGGATCGGATAGAGGATAGGATAGGATAGAGGATAGGATAGGATAGAGGATAGGATAGTATAGAGGATAGGATAGGAAAGAGGATAGGATAGGATAGAGGATAGGATAGGAAAGAGGATAGGATAGGATAGAGGATAGGATAGGATAGAGGGTAGGATAGGATTGAGGATAGGATACGATAGAGGATAGGATAGGAAAGAGGATAGGATAGGATAGAGGATAGGATAGGATAGAGGATAGGATAGGATTGAGGATAGGATACAGGATAGGATAGGATAGAGGATAGGATAGGATAGAGGATCGGATAGAGGATAGGATCGGATAGAGGATAGGATAGGATAGAGGAAAGGTAATAGAGGAAAGGTAGGATAGGTAATTGGATAGGATAGAGGATAGGATAAGGTAGAGGATAATATAGGATAGAGGATAGGATAGGATAGAGGATAGGATAGGATAAAGGATAGGATAGGATAGGATAGAGGATAGCATAGGATAGAGGATAGGATAGGATAGAGGATAGGATAGGATTGAGGATAGGATAGAGGATAGGATAGGATAGAGGACAGGATAGGATAGAGAATAGGATAGGATTGAGGATAGGATAGGATAGAGGAAAGGATAGCATAGAGGATAGGATAGGATAGAGGATAGGATAGTATAGAGGATAGGATAGGAAAGAGGATAGGATAGGATAGAGGATAGGATAGGAAAGAGGATAGGATAGGATAGAGGATAGGATAGGATAGAGGGTAGGATAGGATTGAGGATAGGATACGATAGAGGATAGGATAGGAAAGAGGATAGGATAGGATAGAGGATAGGATAGGATAGAGGATAGGATAGGATTGAGGATAGGATACAGGATAGGATAGGATAGAGGATAGGATAGGATAGAGGATCGGATAGAGGATAGGATCGGATAGAGGATAGGATAGGATAGAGGAAAGGTAATAGAGGAAAGGTAGGATAGGTAATTGGATAGGATAGAGGATAGGATAAGGTAGAGGATAATATAGGATAGAGGATAGGATAGGATAGAGGATAGGATAGGATAAAGGATAGGATAGGATAGGATAGAGGATAGGATAGGATAGAGGATAGGATAGGATAGAGGATAGGATAGGATTGAGGATAGGATAGAGGATAGGATAGGATAGAGGACAGGATAGGATAGAGGATAGGATAGGATTGAGGATAGGATAGGATAGAGGAAAGGATAGCATAGAGGATAGGATAGGATAGAGCATACGATAGGGTACAGGATAGGATAGGATAGAGGATAGGATAGGATAGAGGATATAATAGGATAGAGGATAGGATAGGATAGAGGATAGGATAGGATAGAGGATAGGATAGGATAGAGGATAGGATAGAGGATAGGATAGAGGATAGGATAGGATAGGATAGAGGATAGGATAGGATAGAGGATATAATAGGATAGAGGATAGGATAGGATAGAGGATAGGATAGGATAGAGGATAGGATAGGATAGAGGATAGGATAGAATAGACCATAGGATAGGATGGAGGATAGGATAGGATAGAAAATAGGATAGTACAGAGGATAGTATAGGATAGAGTATAGGATAGGATACAGGATAGGATAGGGTAGAGGATAGGATAGAGGATAGGATAGGATACAGGATAGGATAGGGTAGAAGATAGGATAGAGGATAGGATAGAGGATAGGATAGGATAGAGGATAGGATAGGATAGAGGATCGGATAGAGGATAGTATAGGATAGAGGATAGGATAGGATAGAGGATACGATAGGATAAAGGATAGGATAGGATAGAGGATAGGATAGGATAGAGGATAGGATAGGATAGAGGATAGGATTGGATAGATGATAGGGTAGGATAGAGGCTAGGATAGAGGATAGGATTGAGGATAGGATAGAGGATAGGATAGGATAGAGGATAGGATAGGATAGAGGATCGGATAGAGGATAGGATAGGATAGAGGATAGGATAGGATAGAGGATAGGATAGTATAGAGGATAGGATAGGAAAGAGGATAGGATAGGATAGAGGATAGGATAGGAAAGAGGATAGGATAGGATAGAGGATAGGATAGGATAGAGGGTAGGATAGGATTGAGGATAGGATACGATAGAGGATAGGATAGGAAAGAGGATAGGATAGGATAGAGGATAGGATAGGATAGAGGATAGGATAGGATTGAGGATAGGATACAGGATAGGATAGGATAGAGGATAGGATAGGATAGAGGATCGGATAGAGGATAGGATCGGATAGAGGATAGGATAGGATAGAGGAAAGGTAATAGAGGAAAGGTAGGATAGGTAATTGGATAGGATAGAGGATAGGATAAGGTAGAGGATAATATAGGATAGAGGATAGGATAGGATAGAGGATAGGATAGGATAAAGGATAGGATAGGATAGGATAGAGGATAGGATAGGATAGAGGATAGGATAGGATAGAGGATAGGATAGGATTGAGGATAGGATAGAGGATAGGATAGGATAGAGGACAGGATAGGATAGAGGATAGGATAGGATTGAGGATAGGATAGGATAGAGGAAAGGATAGCATAGAGGATAGGATAGGATAGAGCATACGATAGGGTACAGGATAGGATAGGATAGAGGATAGGATAGGATAGAGGATATAATAGGATAGAGGATAGGATAGGATAGAGGATAGGATAGGATAGAGGATAGGATAGGATAGAGGATAGGATAGAGGATAGGATAGAGGATAGGATAGGATAGGATAGAGGATAGGATAGGATAGAGGATAGGATAGGATAGAGGATAGGATAGGATAGAGGATAGGATAGGATAGAGGATAGGATAGGATAGAGGATAGGATAGGATAGAGGATATAATAGGGTAGAAGATAGGATAGGATAGAGAATCGGATAGAGGATAGGATAGTATAGAGGATAGGATACGATACAGGATAGGTTAGATGATAGGATAGGATAGAGGATCTGATAGAGGATAGGATGGGATAGAGGATAGGATAGGATAGAGGATAGGATATAATAGAGGATAGGATAGCATAGAGGACAGGATAGGATAGGGGATAGGATAGGATAGAGGAAAGGATAGGATAGAGGATAGGATAGGATAGAGGATAGGATAGGATAGAGGATAGTATAGGATAGAGGATAGTATAGAATAGAGGATAGGATAGGATGGAGGATAGGATAGGATTGAAAATAGGATAGTACAGAGGATAGTATAGGATAGAGTATAGGATAGGATACAGGATAGGATAGGGTAGAAGATAGGATAGAGGATAGGATAGAGGATAGGATAGAGGATAGGATAGAATAGGGGATAGGATAATATAGAGGATAGGATAGGATAGAGGATAGGATAGGATAGAGGATAGGATAGGATAGAGGATAGTATAGGATAGAGGATAGGTTAGAATAGAGGATAGGATAGGATAAAGGATAGGATAGGATAGAGGATAGTACAGGATAGGATAGAGGATAGGATAGAGGATAAGATAGAGGATAGGATAGCGGAGAGCATAGAGGATAGCATAGAGGATAGGATAGGATAGGGGATAGGATAGGATAGATGATAGGATAGGATAGAGTATTGGACAGGATAGAGGATAGGATAGAGGATAGGATGGAGGAAAGGATAGGATAGAGTATAGGACAGGATAGATGATAGGATAGAGGATAGGATAGAGGATAGGATAGAGGATAGGATAGAGTACAGGATACGATGCAGGATAGGATAGGATAGAAAATAGGATAGGACAGAGGATAGTATAGGATAGAGTATAGGATAGGATAGAGGATAGGATAGAGGATAGGATACAGGATAGGATAGGATAGAGGATAGGATAGGATAGGGGATAGGATAGGATAGAGGATAGGATAGGAAAGAGGATAATATAGGATAGAGGATAGGATAGGATAGAGGATAGGATAGGATAGAGGATAGGATAGGATTGAGGATAGGATAGAGGATAGGATAGGATAGAGGATAGGATAGGATAGAGGATAGGATAGGATAGAGGATGGTATAGAGGATAGGATAGATGATAGGATAGGATAGAGGATAGGATAGGATAGAGGATAGGATAGGATTGAGGATAGGATACGATAGAGGATAGGATAGGAAAGAGGATAGGATAGGATAGAGGATAGGATAGGATAGAGGATAGGATAGGATTGAGGATAGGATACAGGATAGGATAGGATAGAGGATAGGATAGGATAGAGGATCGGATAGAGGATAGGATCGGATAGAGGATAGGATAGGATAGAGGAAAGGTAATAGAGGAAAGGTAGGATAGGTAATTGGATAGGATAGAGGATAGGATAAGGTAGAGGATAATATAGGATAGAGGATAGGATAGGATAGAGGATAGGATAGGATAAAGGAAAGGATAGGATAGAGGATAGGATAGGATAGAGGATAGTATAGGATAGAGGATAGGATAGAATAGAGGATAGGATAGGATGGAGGATAGGATAGGATAGAAAATAGGATAGTACAGAGGATAGTATAGGATAGAGTATAGGATAGGATACAGGATAGGATAGGGTAGAGGATAGGATAGAGGATAGGATAGAGGATAGGATAGAGGATAGGATAATATAGAGGATAGGATAGGATAGAGGATAGGATAGGATAGAGGATAGGATAATATAGAGGATAGGATAGGATAGAGGATAGGATAGGATAGAGGATAGGATAGGATAGAGGATAGTATAGGATAGAGGATAGGGTAGAATAGAGGATAGGATAGGATAAAGGATAGGATAGGATAGAGGATAGGATAGGATAGGATAGAGGATAGGATAGGATAGGATAGAGGATAGGATAGAGGATAGGATAGAGGATAGGATAGCGGATAGGATATAGAATAGGATAGAGTATAGGATAGGATAGAGGACAGGATAGGATAGAGGATAGGATAGGATTGAGGATAGGATAGGATAGAGGAAAGGATAGCATAGAGGATAGGATAGGATAGAGCATACGATAGGGTACAGGATAGGATAGGATAGAGGATAGGATAGGATAGAGGATATAATAGGATAGAGGATAAGATAGGATAGAGGATAGGATAGGATAGAGGATAGGATAGGATAGAGGATAGGATAGGATAGAGGATAGGATAGGATAGAGGATATAATAGGGTAGAAGATAGGATAGGATAGAGAATCGGATAGAGGATAGGATAGTATAGAGGATAGGATACGATACAGGATAGGTTAGATGGTAGGATAGGATAGAGGATCTGATAGAGGATAGGATGGGATAGAGGATAGGATAGGATAGAGGATAGGATATAATAGAGGATAGGATAGCATAGAGGACAGGATAGGATAGAGGATAGGATAGGATAGAGGAAAGGATAGGATAGAGGATAGGATAGGATAGAGGATAGGATAGGATAGAGGATAGTATAGGATAGAGGATAGGATAGAATAGAGGATAGGATAGGATGGAGGATAGGATAGGATAGAAAATAGGATAGTACAGAGGATAGTATAGGATAGAGTATAGGATAGGATACAGGATAGGATAGGGTAGAAGATAGGATAGAGGATAGGATAGAGGATAGGATAGAGGATAGGATAGAATAGAGGATAGGATAGGATGGAGGATAGGATAGGATAGAAAATAGGATAGTACAGAGGATAGTATAGGATAGAGTATAGGATAGGATACAGGATAGGATAGGGTAGAAGATAGGATAGAGGATAGGATAGAGGATAGGATAGGATAGAGGATAGGATAGGATAGAGGATCGGATAGAGGATAGTATAGGATAGAGGATAGGATAGGATAGAGGATCGGATAGAGAATAGGATAGGATAAAGGATAGGATACGATAGAGGAGAGGATACGATAGAGGATAGGATAGAGGATAGGATAGAGGATTGGATAGGATAGAGTATATTACATAATAGAAGATAGGATATAATAGAGGATAGGATAGCATAGAGGGCAGGATAGGATAGAGGATAGGATAGGATAGAGGAAAGGATAGGATAGAGGATAGGATAGGATAGAGGATAGTATAGGATAGAGGATAGGATAGAATAGAGGATAGGATAGGATGGAGGATAGGATAGGATAGAAAATAGGATAGTACAGAGGATAGTATAGGATAGAGTATAGGATAGGATACAGGATAGGATAGGGTAGAGGATAGGATAGAGGATAGGATAGAGGATAGGATAGAGGATAGGATAATATAGAGGATAGGATAGGATAGAGGATAGGATAGGATAGAGGATAGGATAATATAGAGGATAGGATAGGATAGAGGATAGGATAGGATAGAGGATAGGATAGGATAGAGGATAGTATAGGATAGAGGATAGGGTAGAATAGAGGATAGGATAGGATAAAGGATAGGATAGGATAGAGGATAGGATAGGATAGGATAGAGGATAGGATAGGATAGGATAGAGGATAGGATAGAGGATAGGATAGAGGATAGGATAGCGGATAGGATATAGAATAGGATAGAGGATAGGGTAGGATAGAGGATAGGATACGATAGAGGAGAGGATACGATAGAGGATAGGATAGAGGATAGGATAGAGGATTGGATAGGATAGAGTATATTATATAATAGAAGATAGGATAGAATAGAGGATAGGATAGGATAGAGGACAGGATAGGATAGAGGATAGGATAGAATAGAGGATAGGATAGGATGGAGGATAGGATAGGATAGAAAATAGGATAGTACAGAGGATAGTATAGGATAGAGTATAGGATAGGATACAGGATAGGATAGGGTAGAAGATAGGATAGACGATAGGATAGAGGATAGGATAGAGGATAGGATAGAATAGAGGATAGGATAGGATGGAGGATAGGATAGGATAGAAAATAGGATAGTACAGAGGATAGTATAGGATAGAGTATAGGATAGGATACAGGATAGGATAGGGTAGAAGATAGGATAGAGGATAGGATAGAGGATAGGATAGGATAGAGGATAGGATAGGATAGAGGATCGGATAGAGGATAGTATAGGATAGAGGATAGGATAGGATAGAGGATACGATAGGATAAAGGATAGGATAGGATAGAGGATAGGATAGGATAGAGGATAGGATAGGATAGAGGATAGGATAGGATAGATGATAGGGTAGGATAGAGGCTAGGATAGAGGATAGGATAGAGGATAGGATAGGATAGAGGATCGGATAGAGGATAGGATAGAGGATAGGATAGAGGATAGGATAGAGGATAGGATAGAGGATAGGATAGAGGATAGGATAGAGGATAAGATAGGATAGAGGATAGGATAGGATAGAAGATAGGATAGGATAGAGGATAAGGAGGGATAGAGGATAGGATAGGATAGAGGATAAAATAGGATAGAGGATAGGATAGGATAGAGGATAGGATAGGATTGAGGATAGGATAGAGGATAGGATAGGATAGAGGATAGGATAGGATAGAGGATCGGATAGAGGATAGGATAGGATAGAGGATAGGATAGGATAGAGGATAGGATAGTATAGAGGATAGGATAGGAAAGAGGATAGGATAGGATAGAGGATAGGATAGGAAAGAGGATAGGATAGGATAGAGGATAGGATAGGATAGAGGATAGGATAGGATTGAGGATAGGATACGATAGAGGATAGGATAGGAAAGAGGATAGGATAGGATAGAGGATAGGATAGGATAGAGGATAGGATAGGATTGAGGATAGGATACAGGATAGGATAGGATAGAGGATAGGATAGGATAGAGGATCGGATAGAGGATAGGATCGGATAGAGGATAGGATAGGATAGAGTATAGGATAATATAGAGGATAGGATAGGATAGAGGATAGGATAGGATAGAGGATAGGATAGGATAGAGGATAGGATAGGATAGAGGATATAATAGGATTGAGGAAAGGATAGGATAGAGGATAGGATAGGATAGAGGATACGACACAGGATTGGATATGATGTAGGATAGGATAGAGGATAGGATATCATAGAGGATAGGATAGGATAGAGGATAGGATAGGTTAGAGGATAGGATAGGATAGAGGATAGGATAGGATAGAGGATCGGATAGAGGATAGTATAGGATAGAGGATAGGATAGGATAGAGGATCGGATAGAGAATAGGATAGGATAAAGGGTAGGATACGATAGAGGAGAGGATACGATAGAGGATAGGATAGAGGATAGGATAGAGGATAGGATAGGATAGAGGACAGGATACGATGGAGGATAGGATAGGATAGAGGATCTGATAGAGGATGGGGTAGGATACAGGATAGGATAGGATAGAGGATCGGATAGAGGATAGGATGGGATAGAGGATAGGCTAGGATAGAGGATAGGATATAATAGAGGATAGGATAGCATAGAGGGCAGGATAGGATAGAGGATAGGATAGGATAGAGGAAAGGATAGGATAGAGGATAGGATAGGATAGAGGATAGTATAGGATAGAGGATAGGATAGAATAGAGGATAGGATAGGATGGAGGATAGGATAGGATAGAAAATAGGATAGTACAGAGGATAGTATAGGATAGAGTATAGGATAGGATACACGATAGGATAGGGTAGAGGATAGGATAGAGCATAGGATAGAGGATAGGATAGAGGATAGGATAATATAGAGGATAGGATAGGATAGAGGATAGGATAGGATAGAGGATAGGATAGGATAGAGGATAGGATAATATAGAGGATAGGATAGGATAGAGGATAGGATAGGATAGAGGATAGGATAGGATAGAGGATATTATAGGATAGAGAATAGGATAGGATGGAGGATAGGATAGGATAGAGGTTAGGGCAGAGGATAGGGTAGAGGATAGGATAGTTGATAGGATAGAGGATAGGATAGAGGATAGAATAGAGTATAGGATAATATAGAGGATAGGATAGGATAGAGGATAGGATAGGATAGAGGATAGGATAGGATAGAGGATAGGATAGGATAGAGGATATAATAGGATTGAGGAAAGGATAGGATAGAGGATAGGATAGGATAGAGGATACGACACAGGATTGGATATGATGTAGGATAGGATAGAGGATAGGATATCATAGAGGATAGGATAGGATAGAGGATAGGATAGGTTAGAGGATAGGATAGGATAGAGGATAGGATAGGATAGAGGATCGGATAGAGGATAGTATAGGATAGAGGATAGGATAGGATAGAGGATCGGATAGAGAATAGGATAGGATAAAGGATAGGATACGATAGAGGAGAGGATACGATAGAGGATAGGATAGAGGATAGGATAGAGGATTGGATAGGATAGAGTATATTACATAATAGAAGATAGGATATAATAGAGGATAGGATAGCATAGAGGGCAGGATAGGATAGAGGATAGGATAGGATAGAGGAAAGGATAGGATAGAGGATAGGATAGGATAGAGGATAGTATAGGATAGAGGATAGGATAGAATAGAGGATAGGATAGGATGGAGGATAGGATAGGATAGAAAATAGGATAGTACAGAGGATAGTATAGGATAGAGTATAGGATAGGATACAGGATAGGATAGGGTAGAGGATAGGATAGAGGATAGGATAGAGGATAGGATAGAGGATAGGATAATATAGAGGATAGGATAGGATAGAGGATAGGATAGGATAGAGGATAGGATAATATAGAGGATAGGATAGGATAGAGGATAGGATAGGATAGAGGATAGGATAGGATAGAGGATAGTATAGGATAGAGGATAGGGTAGAATAGAGGATAGGATAGGATAAAGGATAGGATAGGATAGAGGATAGGATAGGATAGGATAGAGGATAGGATAGGATAGGATAGAGGATAGGATAGAGGATAGGATAGAGGATAGGATAGCGGATAGGATATAGAATAGGATAGAGGATAGGGTAGGATAGAGGATAGGATACGATAGAGGAGAGGATACGATAGAGGATAGGATAGAGGATAGGATAGAGGATTGGATAGGATAGAGTATATTATATAATAGAAGATAGGATAGAATAGAGGATAGGATAGGATAGAGGACAGGATAGGATAGAGGATAGGATAGAATAGAGGATAGGATAGGATGGAGGATAGGATAGGATAGAAAATAGGATAGTACAGAGGATAGTATAGGATAGAGTATAGGATAGGATACAGGATAGGATAGGGTAGAAGATAGGATAGACGATAGGATAGAGGATAGGATAGAGGATAGGATAGAATAGAGGATAGGATAGGATGGAGGATAGGATAGGATAGAAAATAGGATAGTACAGAGGATAGTATAGGATAGAGTATAGGATAGGATACAGGATAGGATAGGGTAGAAGATAGGATAGAGGATAGGATAGAGGATAGGATAGGATAGAGGATAGGATAGGATAGAGGATCGGATAGAGGATAGTATAGGATAGAGGATAGGATAGGATAGAGGATACGATAGGATAAAGGATAGGATAGGATAGAGGATAGGATAGGATAGAGGATAGGATAGGATAGAGGATAGGATAGGATAGATGATAGGGTAGGATAGAGGCTAGGATAGAGGATAGGATAGAGGATAGGATAGGATAGAGGATCGGATAGAGGATAGGATAGAGGATAGGATAGAGGATAGGATAGAGGATAGGATAGAGGATAGGATAGAGGATAGGATAGAGGATAAGATAGGATAGAGGATAGGATAGGATAGAAGATAGGATAGGATAGAGGATAAGGAGGGATAGAGGATAGGATAGGATAGAGGATAAAATAGGATAGAGGATAGGATAGGATAGAGGATAGGATAGGATTGAGGATAGGATAGAGGATAGGATAGGATAGAGGATAGGATAGGATAGAGGATAGGATAGGATAGAGGATCGGATAGAGGATAGGATAGGATAGAGGATAGGATAGGATAGAGGATAGGATAGTATAGAGGATAGGATAGGAAAGAGGATAGGATAGGATAGAGGATAGGATAGGAAAGAGGATAGGATAGGATAGAGGATAGGATAGGATAGAGGATAGGATAGGATTGAGGATAGGATACGATAGAGGATAGGATAGGAAAGAGGATAGGATAGGATAGAGGATAGGATAGGATAGAGGATAGGATAGGATTGAGGATAGGATACAGGATAGGATAGGATAGAGGATAGGATAGGATAGAGGATCGGATAGAGGATAGGATCGGATAGAGGATAGGATAGGATAGAGTATAGGATAATATAGAGGATAGGATAGGATAGAGGATAGGATAGGATAGAGGATAGGATAGGATAGAGGATAGGATAGGATAGAGGATATAATAGGATTGAGGAAAGGATAGGATAGAGGATAGGATAGGATAGAGGATACGACACAGGATTGGATATGATGTAGGATAGGATAGAGGATAGGATATCATAGAGGATAGGATAGGATAGAGGATAGGATAGGTTAGAGGATAGGATAGGATAGAGGATAGGATAGGATAGAGGATCGGATAGAGGATAGTATAGGATAGAGGATAGGATAGGATAGAGGATCGGATAGAGAATAGGATAGGATAAAGGGTAGGATACGATAGAGGAGAGGATACGATAGAGGATAGGATAGAGGATAGGATAGAGGATAGGATAGGATAGAGGACAGGATACGATGGAGGATAGGATAGGATAGAGGATCTGATAGAGGATGGGGTAGGATACAGGATAGGATAGGATAGAGGATCGGATAGAGGATAGGATGGGATAGAGGATAGGCTAGGATAGAGGATAGGATATAATAGAGGATAGGATAGCATAGAGGGCAGGATAGGATAGAGGATAGGATAGGATAGAGGAAAGGATAGGATAGAGGATAGGATAGGATAGAGGATAGTATAGGATAGAGGATAGGATAGAATAGAGGATAGGATAGGATGGAGGATAGGATAGGATAGAAAATAGGATAGTACAGAGGATAGTATAGGATAGAGTATAGGATAGGATACACGATAGGATAGGGTAGAGGATAGGATAGAGCATAGGATAGAGGATAGGATAGAGGATAGGATAATATAGAGGATAGGATAGGATAGAGGATAGGATAGGATAGAGGATAGGATAGGATAGAGGATAGGATAATATAGAGGATAGGATAGGATAGAGGATAGGATAGGATAGAGGATAGGATAGGATAGAGGATAGTATAGGATAGAGGATAGGATAGAATAGAGGATAGGATAGGATAAAGGATAGGATAGGATAGAGGATAGGATAGGATAGGATAGAGGATAGGATAGGATAGGATAGAGGATAGGATAGAGGATAGGATAGAGGATTGGATAGGATAGAGTATATTATATAATAGAAGATAGGATAGGATAGAGGATAGGATAGGATAGAGGACAGGATAGGATAGAGGATAGGATAGAATAGAGGATAGGATAGGATGGAGGATAGGATAGGATAGAAAATAGGATAGTACAGAGGATAGTATAGGATAGAGTATAGGATAGGATACAGGATAGGATAGGGTAGAAGATAGGATAGAGGATAGGATAGAGGATAGGATAGGATAGAGGATAGGATAGGATAGAGGATCGGATAGAGGATAGTATAGGATAGAGGATAGGATAGGATAGAGGATCGGATAGAGGATAGGATAGGATAAAGGATAGGATACGATAGAGGAGAGGATACTATAGAGGATAGGATAGAGGATAGGATAGAGGATTGGATAGGATAGAGTATATTATATAATAGAAGCTAGGATAGGATAGAGGATAGGATAGGATAGAGGACAGGATAGGATAGAGGATAGGATAGAATAGAGGATAGGATAGGATGGAGGATAGGATAGGATAGAGGATAGGTTAGGATAGAGGATAGGATATTATAGAGGATAGGATAGGATAGAGGATACGATATTATTGGCTATATGGCAGGATGGAGGACACGATAGGATAGAGGAAAGGATAGGAAAGTGGATAGGGTTGGATGGATGATAGGATAGAGGATAGGATAGAGGATTGGATAGGATAGAGGATATTATAGGATAGAGAATAGGATAGGATGGAGGATAGGATAGGATAGAGGTTAGGGCAGAGGATAGGGTAGAGGATAGGATAGTTGATAGGATAGAGGATAGGATAGAGGATAGAATAGAGTATAGGATAATATAGAGGATAGGATAGGATAGAGGATAGGATAGGATAGAGGATAGGATAGGATAGAGGATAGGATAGGATAGAGGATATAATAGGATTGAGGAAAGGATAGGATAGAGGATAGGATAGGATAGAGGATACGACACAGGATTGGATATGATGTAGGATAGGATAGAGGATAGGATATCATAGAGGATAGGATAGGATAGAGGATAGGATAGGTTAGAGGATAGGATAGGATAGAGGATAGGATAGGATAGAGGATCGGATAGAGGATAGTATAGGATAGAGGATAGGATAGGATAGAGGATCGGATAGAGAATAGGATAGGATAAAGGATAGGATACGATAGAGGAGAGGATACGATAGAGGATAGGATAGAGGATAGGATAGAGGATTGGATAGGATAGAGTATATTACATAATAGAAGATAGGATATAATAGAGGATAGGATAGCATAGAGGGCAGGATAGGATAGAGGATAGGATAGGATAGAGGAAAGGATAGGATAGAGGATAGGATAGGATAGAGGATAGTATAGGATAGAGGATAGGATAGAATAGAGGATAGGATAGGATGGAGGATAGGATAGGATAGAAAATAGGATAGTACAGAGGATAGTATAGGATAGAGTATAGGATAGGATACAGGATAGGATAGGGTAGAGGATAGGATAGAGGATAGGATAGAGGATAGGATAGAGGATAGGATAATATAGAGGATAGGATAGGATAGAGGATAGGATAGGATAGAGGATAGGATAATATAGAGGATAGGATAGGATAGAGGATAGGATAGGATAGAGGATAGGATAGGATAGAGGATAGTATAGGATAGAGGATAGGGTAGAATAGAGGATAGGATAGGATAAAGGATAGGATAGGATAGAGGATAGGATAGGATAGGATAGAGGATAGGATAGGATAGGATAGAGGATAGGATAGAGGATAGGATAGAGGATAGGATAGCGGATAGGATATAGAATAGGATAGAGGATAGGGTAGGATAGAGGATAGGATACGATAGAGGAGAGGATACGATAGAGGATAGGATAGAGGATAGGATAGAGGATTGGATAGGATAGAGTATATTATATAATAGAAGATAGGATAGGATAGAGGATAGGATAGGATAGAGGACAGGATAGGATAGAGGATAGGATAGAATAGAGGATAGGATAGGATGGAGGATAGGATAGGATAGAAAATAGGATAGTACAGAGGATAGTATAGGATAGAGTATAGGATAGGATACAGGATAGGATAGGGTAGAAGATAGGATAGACGATAGGATAGAGGATAGGATAGAGGATAGGATAGAATAGAGGATAGGATAGGATGGAGGATAGGATAGGATAGAAAATAGGATAGTACAGAGGATAGTATAGGATAGAGTATAGGATAGGATACAGGATAGGATAGGGTAGAAGATAGGATAGAGGATAGGATAGAGGATAGGATAGGATAGAGGATAGGATAGGATAGAGGATCGGATAGAGGATAGTATAGGATAGAGGATAGGATAGGATAGAGGATACGATAGGATAAAGGATAGGATAGGATAGAGGATAGGATAGGATAGAGGATAGGATAGGATAGAGGATAGGATAGGATAGATGATAGGGTAGGATAGAGGCTAGGATAGAGGATAGGATAGAGGATAGGATAGGATAGAGGATCGGATAGAGGATAGGATAGAGGATAGGATAGAGGATAGGATAGAGGATAGGATAGAGGATAGGATAGAGGATAGGATAGAGGATAAGATAGGATAGAGGATAGGATAGGATAGAAGATAGGATAGGATAGAGGATAAGGAGGGATAGAGGATAGGATAGGATAGAGGATAAAATAGGATAGAGGATAGGATAGGATAGAGGATAGGATAGGATTGAGGATAGGATAGAGGATAGGATAGGATAGAGGATAGGATAGGATAGAGGATCGGATAGAGGATAGGATAGGATAGAGGATAGGATAGGATAGAGGATAGGATAGTATAGAGGATAGGATAGGAAAGAGGATAGGATAGGATAGAGGATAGGATAGGAAAGAGGATAGGATAGGATAGAGGATAGGATAGGATAGAGGATAGGATAGGATTGAGGATAGGATACGATAGAGGATAGGATAGGAAAGAGGATAGGATAGGATAGAGGATAGGATAGGATAGAGGATAGGATAGGATTGAGGATAGGATACAGGATAGGATAGGATAGAGGATAGGATAGGATAGAGGACCGGATAGAGGATAGGATCGGATAGAGGATAGGATAGGATAGAGGAAAGGTAATAGAGGAAAGGTAGGATAGGTAATTGGATAGGATAGAGGATAGGATAAGGTAGAGGATAATATAGGATAGAGGATAGGATAGGATAGAGGATAGGATAGGATAAAGGATAGGATAGGATAGGATAGAGGATAGGATAGGATAGAGGATAGGATAGGATTGAGGATAGGATAGGATAGAGGATAGGATAGGATAGAGGATAGGATAGGATTGAGGATAGGATAGAGGATAGGATAGGATAGAGGATAGGATAGGATAGAGGATAGGATAGGATAGAGGATAGGATAGAGGATAGGATAGCGGTTAGGATAGAGGATAGGATAGAGGATAGGATAGGATAGAGGATAGGATAGGATTGAGGATAGGATAGGATAGAGGATAGGATAGGATGGAGGATAGGATAGGATAGAGGATAGGATAGAGGATAGGATAGCGGATAGGATAGAGGATAGAATAGGATAGATGATCGGATAGGATAGAGAATAGGATAGGATAGAGGATAGTATAGGATAGAGGATAGGATAGAATAGAGGATAGGATAGGATGGAGGATAGGATAGGATAGAAAATAGGATAGGACAGAGGATAGTATAGGATAGAGTATAGGATAGGATACAGGATAGGATAGGATAGAGGATAGGATAGAGGATAGGATAGGATAGAGGATAGGATAGGATAGAGGATAGGATAGAGGATAGGATAGCGGTTAGGATAGAGGATAGGATAGAGGATAGGATAGGATAGAGGATAGGATAGGATAGAGGATAGGATAGGATTGAGGATAGGATAGGATAGAGGATAGGATAGGATGGAGGATAGGATAGGATAGAGGATAGGATAGAGGATAGGATAGCGGATAGGATAGAGGATAGAATAGGATAGATGATCGGATAGGATAGAGAATAGGATAGGATAGAGGATAGTATAGGATAGAGGATAGGATAGAATAGAGGATAGGATAGGATGGAGGATAGGATAGGATAGAAAATAGGATAGGACAGAGGATAGTATAGGATAGAGGATAGGATAGGATAGAGGATAGGATAGGATAGAGGATAGGATAGGATAGATGATAGGATAGGATAGAGGCTAGGATAGAGGATAGGATAGAGGATAGGATAGGATAGAGGATAGGATAGAGGATAGGATAGGATAGAAGATAGGATAGGATAGAGGATAGGATAGGATTGAGGATAGGATAGGATAGAGGAAAGGATAGCATAGAGGATAGGATAGGATAGAGCATACGATAGGGTACAGGATAGGATAGGATAGAGGATAGGATAGGATAGGATAGAGGATAGGATAGGATAGAGGATAGGATAGGATAGAGGATAGGATACAAGATAGGATAGGATAGAGAATAAGGAGGGATAGAGGATAGGATAGGATAGAGGATCGGATAGAGGATAGGACAGGATAGAGGATAGGATAGGATAGAGGATAGGATAGTATAGAGGATAGGATAGGAAAGAGGATAGGATAGGATAGAGGATAGGATAGGAAAGAGGATAGGATAGGATAGAGGATAGGATAGGATAGAGGATAGGATAGGATTGAGGATAGGATACGATAGAGGATAGGATAGGAAAGAGGATAGGATAGGATATAGGATAGGATAGGATAGAGGATAGGATAGGATTGAGGATAGGATACAGGATAGGATAGGATAGAGGATAGGATAGGATAGAGGATAGGATAGGATTGAGGATAGGATAGGAAAGAGGATAGGATAGGATAGAGGATAGGATAGGAAAGAGGATAGGATAGGATAGAGGATAGGATAGGATAGAGGATAGGATAGGATTGAGGATAGGATACGATAGAGGATAGGATAGGAAAGAGGATAGGATAGGATAGAGGATAGGATAGGATAGAGGATAGGATAGGATTGAGGATAGGATACAGGATAGGATAGGATAGAGGATAGGATAGGATAGAGGATAGGATAGGATTGAGGATAGGATAGGATAGAGGAAAGGATAGCATAGAGGATAGGATAGGATAGAGCATACGATAGGGTACAGGATAGGATAGGATAGAGGATAGGATAGGATAGGATAGAGGATAGGATAGGATAGAGGATAGGATACAAGATAGGATAGGATAGAGAATAAGGAGGGATAGAGGATAGGATAGGATAGAGGATACAATTGGATAGAGGATAGGATAGGATAGAGGATAGGATAGAGGATAGGATAGGATAGAGGATAGGATAGGATGGAGGATAGGATAGGATAGAGGATATAGTAGGATTGAGGAAAGGATAGGATAGAGGATAGGATAGGATAGAGGATAGGATAGGATAGAGGATAGGATAGGATAGAGGATAGGATAGGATAGGGGATAGGATAGAGGATAGGATAGAGGATAGGGTAGAGGATAGGATAGGATAGAGGATAGAATAGGATAGAGGATATAATATGATTGAGGAAAGGATAGGATAGAGGATAGGATAGGATAGAGGATAGGATAGGATAGAGGATAGGATAGGATAGAGGATAGGATAGGATAGAGGATAGGATAGGATAGAGGATAGGATAGAGGATAGGATAGAGGATAGGGTAGAGGATAGGATAGGATAGAGGATAGAATAGGATAGAGGATAGGATAGGATAGAGGATCGGATAGAGGATACGATAGGATAGAGGATAGGATAGGATAGAGGATATGATAGGATAGAGGATAGGATAGATGATACGATAGGATAGAGGATCTGATAGAGGATAGGATAGGATACAGGATAGGATAGGATAGAGGATCAGATAGAGGATAGGATAGGATAGAGGATAGGATAGGATAGAGGATAGGATAGGATAGAGGACAGGATAGGATAGAGGATAGGATAGGATAGAGGAAAGGATAGGATGGAGGATAGGATAGGATAGAGGATAGGATAGGATAGAGGATAGGATAGGATAGAGGATAGGATAGGATTGAGGATAGGATACAGGATAGGATAGGATAGAGGATAGGATAGGATAGAGGATCGGATAGAGGATAGGATCGGATAGAGGATAGGATAGGATAGAGGAAAGGTAATAGAGGAAAGGTAGGATAGGTAATTGGATAGGATAGAGGATAGGATAAGGTAGAGGATAATATAGGATAGAGGATAGGATAGGATAGAGGATAGGATAGGATAAAGGATAGGATAGGATAGGATAGAGGATAGGATAGGATAGAGGATAGGATAGGATAGAGGATAGGATAGGATAGAGGATATGATAGGATAGAGGATAGGATAGATGATACGATAGGATAGAGGATCTGATAGAGGATAGGATAGGATACAGGATAGGATAGGATAGAGGATCAGATAGAGGATAGGATAGGATAGAGGATAGGATAGGATAGAGGATAGGATAGGATAGAGGACAGGATAGGATAGAGGATAGGATAGGATAGAGGAAAGGATAGGATGGAGGATAGGATAGGATAGAGGATAGGATAGGATAGAGGATAGGATAGGATAGAGGATAGGATAGGATAGAGGATAGGATAGGATTGAGGATAGGATACAGGATAGGATAGGATAGAGGATAGGATAGGATAGAGGATCGGATAGAGGATAGGATCGGATAGAGGATAGGATAGGATAGAGGAAAGGTAATAGAGGAAAGGTAGGATAGGTAATTGGATAGGATAGAGGATAGGATAAGGTAGAGGATAATATAGGATAGAGGATAGGATAGGATAGAGGATAGGATAGGATAAAGGATAGGATAGGATAGGATAGATGATAGGATAGGATAGAGGCTAGGATAGAGGATAGGATAGGAAAGAGGATAGGATAGGATAGAGGATAGGATAGGATAGAGGATAGGATAGGATTGAGGATAGGATACAGGATAGGATAGGATAGAGGATAGGATAGGATAGAGGATAGGATAGGATTGAGGATAGGATACAGGATAGGATACGATAGAGGATAGGATAGGATAGAGGATCGGATAGAGGATAGGATCGGATAGAGGATAGGATAGGATAGAGGAAAGGTAATAGAGGAAAGATAGGATAGGTAATTGGATAGGATAGAGGATAGGATAAGATAGAGGATAATATAGGATAGAGGATAGGATAGGATAGAGGATAGGATAGGATAAAGGATAGGATAGGATAGGATAGAGGATAGGATAGGATAGAGGATAGGATAGGATAGAGGATAGGATAGGATAGAGGATATGATAGGATAGAGGGTAGGATAGATGATACGATAGGATAGAGGATCTGATAGAGGATAGGATAGGATACAGGATAGGATAGGATAGAGGATCAGATAGAGGATAGGATAGGATAGAGGATAGGATAGGATAGAGGATAGGATAGGATAGAGGATAGGATAGGATAGAGGACAGGATAGGATAGAGGATAGGATAGGATAGAGGAAAGGATAGGATGGAGGATAGGATAGGATAGAGGATAGGATAGGATAGAGGATAGGATAGGATAGAGGATAGGATAGGATAAAGGATAGGATAGGATAGGATAGAGGATAGGATAGGATAGAGGATAGGATAGGATAGAGGATAGGATAGGATTGAGGATAGGATAGAGGATAGGATAGGATAGAGGACAGGATAGGATAGAGGATAGGATAGGATTGAGGATAGGATAGGATAGAGGAAAGGATAGCATAGAGGATAGGATAGGATAGAGCATACGATAGGGTACAGGATAGGATAGGATAGAGGATAGGATAGGATAGAGGATATAATAGGATAGAGGATAAGATAGGATAGAGGATAGGATAGGATAGAGGATAGGATAGGATAGAGGATAGGATAGAGGATAGGATAGGATAGGATAGAGGATAGGATAGGATAGAGGATAGGATAGGATAGAGGATAGGATAGGATAGAGGATAGGATAGGATAGAGGATATAATAGGGTAGAAGATAGGATAGGATAGAGAATCGGATAGAGGATAGGATAGTATAGAGGATAGGATACGATACAGGATAGGTTAGATGGTAGGATAGGATAGAGGATCTGATAGAGGATAGGATGGGATAGAGGATAGGATAGGATAGAGGATAGGATATAATAGAGGATAGGATAGCATAGAGGACAGGATAGGATAGAGGATAGGATAGGATAGAGGAAAGGATAGGATAGAGGATAGGATAGGATAGAGGATAGGATAGGATAGAGGATAGTATAGGATAGAGGATAGGATAGAATAGAGGATAGGATAGGATGGAGGATAGGATAGGATAGAAAATAGGATAGTACAGAGGATAGTATAGGATAGAGTATAGGATAGGATACAGGATAGGATAGGGTAGAAGATAGGATAGAGGATAGGATAGAGGATAGGATAGAGGATAGGGTAGAATAGGGGATAGGATAATATAGAGGATAGGATAGGATAGAGGATAGGATAGGATAGAGGATAGGATAGGATAGAGGATAGTATAGGATAGAGGATAGGATAGAATAGAGGATAGGATAGGATAAAGGATAGGATAGGATAGAGGATAGTACAGGATAGGATAGAGGATAGGATAGAGGATAGGATAGAGGATAGGATAGAGGATAGGATAGCGGAGAGCATAGAGGATAGCATAGAGGATAGGATAGGATAGGGGATAGGATAGGATAGATGATAGGATAGGATAGAGTATTGGACAGGATAGAGGATAGGATAGAGGATAGGATGGAGGAAAGGATAGGATAGAGTATAGGACAGGATAGATGATAGGATAGAGGATAGGATAGAGGATAGGATAGAGGATAGGATAGAGTACAGGATACGATGCAGGATAGGATAGGATAGAAAATAGGATAGGACAGAGGATAGTATAGGATAGAGTATAGGATAGGATAGAGGATAGGATAGATGATAGGATACAGGATAGGATAGGATAGAGGATAGGATAGGATAGGGGATAGGATAGGATAGAGGATAGGATAGGAAAGAGGATAGGATAGGATAGAGGATAGGATAGGATAGAGGATAGGATAGGATAGAGGATAGGATAGGATTGAGGACAGGATACGATGGAGGATAGGATAGGATAGAGGATCTGATAGAGGATGGGGTAGGATACAGGATAGGATAGGATAGAGGATCGGATAGAGGATAGGATGGGATAGAGGATAGGCTAGGATAGAGGATAGGATATAATAGAGGATAGGATAGCATAGAGGGCAGGATAGGATAGAGGATAGGATAGGATAGAGGAAAGGATAGGATAGAGGATAGGATAGGATAGAGGATAGTATAGGATAGAGGATAGGATAGAATAGAGGATAGGATAGGATGGAGGATAGGATAGGATAGAAAATAGGATAGTACAGAGGATAGTATAGGATAGAGTATAGGATAGGATACACGATAGGATAGGGTAGAGGATAGGATAGAGGATAGGATAGAGGATAGGATAGAGGATAGGATAATATAGAGGATAGGATAGGATAGAGGATAGGATAGGATAGAGGATAGGATAGGATAGAGGATAGGATAATATAGAGGATAGGATAGGATAGAGGATAGGATAGGATAGAGGATAGGATAGGATAGAGGATAGTATAGGATAGAGGATAGGATAGAATAGAGGATAGGATAGGATAAAGGATAGGATAGGATAGAGGATAGGATAGGATAGGATAGAGGATAGGATAGGATAGGATAGAGGATAGGATAGAGGATAGGATAGAGGATTGGATAGGATAGAGTATATTATATAATAGAAGATAGGATAGGATAGAGGATAGGATAGGATAGAGGACAGGATAGGATAGAGGATAGGATAGAATAGAGGATAGGATAGGATGGAGGATAGGATAGGATAGAAAATAGGATAGTACAGAGGATAGTATAGGATAGAGTATAGGATAGGATACAGGATAGGATAGGGTAGAAGATAGGATAGAGGATAGGATAGAGGATAGGATAGGATAGAGGATAGGATAGGATAGAGGATAGGATAGGATAGAGGATCGGATAGAGGATAGTATAGGATAGAGGATAGGATAGGATAGAGGATCGGATAGAGGATAGGATAGGATAAAGGATAGGATACGATAGAGGAGAGGATACTATAGAGGATAGGATAGAGGATAGGATAGAGGATTGGATAGGATAGAGTATATTATATAATAGAAGCTAGGATAGGATAGAGGATAGGATAGGATAGAGGACAGGATAGGATAGAGGATAGGATAGAATAGAGGATAGGATAGGATGGAGGATAGGATAGGATAGAGGATAGGTTAGGATAGAGGATAGGATATTATAGAGGATAGGATAGGATAGAGGATACGATATTATTGGCTATATGGCAGGATGGAGGACACGATAGGATAGAGGAAAGGATAGGAAAGTGGATAGGGTTGGATGGATGATAGGATAGAGGATAGGATAGAGGATTGGATAGGATAGAGGATATTATAGGATAGAGAATAGGATAGGATGGAGGATAGGATAGGATAGAGGTTAGGGCAGAGGATAGGGTAGAGGATAGGATAGTTGATAGGATAGAGGATAGGATAGAGGATAGAATAGAGTATAGGATAATATAGAGGATAGGATAGGATAGAGGATAGGATAGGATAGAGGATAGGATAGGATAGAGGATAGGATAGGATAGAGGATATAATAGGATTGAGGAAAGGATAGGATAGAGGATAGGATAGGATAGAGGATACGACACAGGATTGGATATGATGTAGGATAGGATAGAGGATAGGATATCATAGAGGATAGGATAGGATAGAGGATAGGATAGGTTAGAGGATAGGATAGGATAGAGGATAGGATAGGATAGAGGATCGGATAGAGGATAGTATAGGATAGAGGATAGGATAGGATAGAGGATCGGATAGAGAATAGGATAGGATAAAGGATAGGATACGATAGAGGAGAGGATACGATAGAGGATAGGATAGAGGATAGGATAGAGGATTGGATAGGATAGAGTATATTACATAATAGAAGATAGGATTTAATAAAGGATAGGATAGCATAGAGGGCAGGATAGGATAGAGGATAGGATAGGATAGAGGAAAGGATAGGATAGAGGATAGGATAGGATAGAGGATAGTATAGGATAGAGGATAGGATAGAATAGAGGATAGGATAGGATGGAGGATAGGATAGGATAGAAAATAGGATAGTACAGAGGATAGTATAGGATAGAGTATAGGATAGGATACAGGATAGGATAGGGTAGAGGATAGGATAGAGGATAGGATAGAGGATAGGATAGAGGATAGGATAATATAGAGGATAGGATAGGATAGAGGATAGGATAGGATAGAGGATAGGATAATATAGAGGATAGGATAGGATAGAGGATAGGATAGGATAGAGGATAGGATAGGATAGAGGATAGTATAGGATAGAGGATAGGGTAGAATAGAGGATAGGATAGGATAAAGGATAGGATAGGATAGAGGATAGGATAGGATAGGATAGAGGATAGGATAGGATAGGATAGAGGATAGGATAGAGGATAGGATAGAGCATAGGATAGCGGATAGGATATAGGATAGGATAGAGGATAGGGTAGGATAGAGGATAGGATACGATAGAGGAGAGGATACGATAGAGGATAGGATAGAGGATAGGATAGAGGATTGGATAGGATAGAGTATATTATATAATAGAAGATAGGATAGGATAGAGGATAGGATAGGATAGAGGACAGGATAGGATAGAGGATAGGATAGAATAGAGGATAGGATAGGATGGAGGATAGGATAGGATAGAAAATAGGATAGTACAGAGGATAGTATAGGATAGAGTATAGGATAGGATACAGGATAGGATAGGGTAGAAGATAGGATAGACGATAGGATAGAGGATAGGATAGAGGATAGGATAGAATAGAGGATAGGATAGGATGGAGGATAGGATAGGATAGAAAATAGGATAGTACAGAGGATAGTATAGGATAGAGTATAGGATAGGATACAGGATAGGATAGGGTAGAAGATAGGATAGAGGATAGGATAGAGGATAGGATAGAGGATAGGATAGGATAGAGGATCGGATAGAGGATAGGATAGAGGATAGGATAGAGGATAGGATAGAGGATAGGATAGAGGATAGGATAGAGGATAGGATAGAGGATAAGATAGGATAGAGGATAGGATAGGATAGAAGATAGGATAGGATAGAGGATAAGGAGGGATAGAGGATAGGATAGGATAGAGGATAAAATAGGATAGAGGATAGGATAGGATAGAGGATAGGATAGGATTGAGGATAGGATAGAGGATAGGATAGGATAGAGGATAGGATAGGATAGAGGATCGGATAGAGGATAGGATAGGATAGAGGATAGGATAGGATAGAGGATAGGATAGTATAGAGGATAGGATAGGAAAGAGGATAGGATAGGATAGAGGATAGGATAGGAAAGAGGATAGGATAGGATAGAGGATAGGATAGGATAGAGGATAGGATAGGATTGAGGATAGGATACGATAGAGGATAGGATAGGAAAGAGGATAGGATAGGATAGAGGATAGGATAGGATAGAGGATAGGATAGGATTGAGGATAGGATACAGGATAGGATAGGATAGAGGATAGGATAGGATAGAGGATCGGATAGAGGATAGGATCGGATAGAGGATAGGATCGGATAGAGGATAGGATAGGATAGAGGAAAGGTAATAGAGGAAAGGTAGGATAGGTAATTGGATAGGATAGAGGATAGGATAAGGTAGAGGATAATATAGGATAGAGGATAGGATAGGATAGAGGATAGGATAGGATAAAGGATAGGATAGGATAGAGGATAGGATAGAATAGAGGATAGGATAGGATGGAGGATAGGATAGGATAGAAAATAGGATAGGACAGAGGATAGTATAGGATAGAGTATAGGATAGGATACAGGATAGGATAGGATAGAGGATAGGATAGAGGATAGGATAGGATAGAGGATACGATAGAGGATTGGATATCATAGAGTATAGGATAGAGGATAGGATATCATAGAGGATAGGATAGGATAGAGGATAGGATAGGATAGAGGATACGATAGGATAAAGGATAGGATAGGATAGAGGATAGGATAGGATAGAGGATAGGATAGGATAGAGGATAGGATAGGATAGATGATAGGATAGGATAGAGGCTAGGATAGAGGATAGGATAGAGGATAGGATAGGATAGAGGATCGGATAGAGGATAGGATAGAGGATAGGATAGGATAGAAGATAGGATAGGATAGAGGATAGGATAGGATTGAGGATAGGATAGGATAGAGGAAAGGATAGCATAGAGGATAGGATAGGATAGAGCATACGATAGGGTACAGGATAGGATAGGATAGAGGATAGGATAGGATAGGATAGAGGATAGGATAGGATAGAGGATAGGATAGGATAGAGGATAGGATACAAGATAGGATAGGATAGAGAATAAGGAGGGATAGAGGATAGGATAGGATAGAGGATCGGATAGAGGATAGGACAGGATAGAGGATAGGATAGGATAGAGGATAGGATAGTATAGAGGATAGGATAGGAAAGAGGATAGGATAGGATAGAGGATAGGATAGGAAAGAGGATAGGATAGGATAGAGGATAGGATAGGATAGAGGATAGGATAGGATTGAGGATAGGATACGATAGAGGATAGGATAGGAAAGAGGATAGGATAGGATATAGGATAGGATAGGATAGAGGATAGGATAGGATTGAGGATAGGATACAGGATAGGATAGGATAGAGGATAGGATAGGATAGAGGATAGGATAGGATTGAGGATAGGATAGGAAAGAGGATAGGATAGGATAGAGGATAGGATAGGAAAGAGGATAGGATAGGATAGAGGATAGGATAGGATAGAGGATAGGATAGGATTGAGGATAGGATACGATAGAGGATAGGATAGGAAAGAGGATAGGATAGGATAGAGGATAGGATAGGATAGAGGATAGGATAGGATTGAGGATAGGATACAGGATAGGATAGGATAGAGGATAGGATAGGATAGAGGATAGGATAGGATTGAGGATAGGATAGGATAGAGGAAAGGATAGCATAGAGGATAGGATAGGATAGAGCATACGATAGGGTACAGGATAGGATAGGATAGAGGATAGGATAGGATAGGATAGAGGATAGGATAGGATAGAGGATAGGATACAAGATAGGATAGGATAGAGAATAAGGAGGGATAGAGGATAGGATAGGATAGAGGATACAATTGGATAGAGGATAGGATAGGATAGAGGATAGGATAGAGGATAGGATAGGATAGAGGATAGGATAGGATGGAGGATAGGATAGGATAGAGGATATAATAGGATTGAGGAAAGGATAGGATAGAGGATAGGATAGGATAGAGGATAGGATAGGATAGAGGATAGGATAGGATAGAGGATAGGATAGGATAGGGGATAGGATAGAGGATAGGATAGAGGATAGGGTAGAGGATAGGATAGGATAGAGGATAGAATAGGATAGAGGATATAATAGGATTGAGGAAAGGATAGGATAGAGGATAGGATAGGATAGAGGATAGGATAGGATAGAGGATAGGATAGGATAGAGGATAGGATAGGATAGAGGATAGGATAGAGGATAGGATAGAGGATAGGGTAGAGGATAGGATAGGATAGAGGATAGAATAGGATAGAGGATAGGATAGGATAGAGGATCGGATAGAGGATACGATAGGATAGAGGATAGGATAGGATAGAGGATATGATAGGATAGAGGATAGGATAGATGATACGATAGGATAGAGGATCTGATAGAGGATAGGATAGGATACAGGATAGGATAGGATAGAGGATCAGATAGAGGATAGGATAGGATAGAGGATAGGATAGGATAGAGGATAGGATAGGATAGAGGACAGGATAGGATAGAGGATAGGATAGGATAGAGGAAAGGATAGGATGGAGGATAGGATAGGATAGAGGATAGGATAGGATAGAGGATAGGATAGGATAGAGGATAGGATAGGATTGAGGATAGGATACAGGATAGGATAGGATAGAGGATAGGATAGGATAGAGGATCGGATAGAGGATAGGATCGGATAGAGGATAGGATAGGATAGAGGAAAGGTAATAGAGGAAAGGTAGGATAGGTAATTGGATAGGATAGAGGATAGGATAAGGTAGAGGATAATATAGGATAGAGGATAGGATAGGATAGAGGATAGGATAGGATAAAGGATAGGATAGGATAGGATAGAGGATAGGATAGGATAGAGGATAGGATAGGATAGAGGATAGGATAGGATAGAGGATATGTTAGGATAGAGGATAGGATAGATGATACGATAGGATAGAGGATCTGATAGAGGATAGGATAGGATAGAGGATAGGATAGGATTGAGGATAGGATACAGGATAGGATACGATAGAGGATAGGATAGGATAGAGGATCGGATAGAGGATAGGATCGGATAGAGGATAGGATAGGATAGAGGAAAGGTAATAGAGGAAAGATAGGATAGGTAATTGGATAGGATAGAGGATAGGATAAGATAGAGGATAATATAGGATAGAGGATAGGATAGGATAGAGGATAGGATAGGATAAAGGATAGGATAGGATAGGATAGAGGATAGGATAGGATAGAGGATAGGATAGGATAGAGGATAGGATGGGGACCTAGGGGATATGGGCTTGGCAGTGGTGACTCGGATCCACTGCTAGGTATGCCACAGTGGTGGCGGTCATATTCCTAAAATCCTCCACGCTCCACCTCCTCGCGGTGGTCCCTGGGCACTCACGACTGTGGGTGGCTAACGGAGCGGGGGGTACGCGGCAGGAAGTAGCCTCGACGATGTGCGAGGCAATGCCGGCGGGATCTTCGGATCCTGGTAGGGGCACCCTTGCCGGTAAGGTTCGCACGGAGGGGCGAAAACTGCCGAGTTGGGACGGGATTTTCGGTGACGGACCAGGGCAAGGCTGGGTGGTTCACAAAATTGACATGGACGGCACAAAGGAAAAGAGTTTAGTTTACGGTGCAGGGGAGGGATACCCCAGTACCGGCGCGACTGTTGGTGGGCGAGCAGGCCACAGCGCGTCGTTATCCAACGACTGCGAGCCGAAGGTGGTGGACCACTGGGCCCCTTCGGAGGTAAATACTACCAGCGAAGCTGTGGTGACGGAAACGTCATCACAGATTTCGGGAGATTCGGACGCGGGCGTGTCGCGCGCGGGAGCCGAGATGCGGGGGGCGGACGGAGCTCCGACGGGGAAGCGGCCCCGGCTGGAGCCGTCCGTGGCAGGAGGGGGGCTGCAGACGCGCAGCGGGAGGGTCGTCGGGGGGACCCCTGAGGGGGGCTCCTCGGGGGCGGGTGCTGAGCAGGTGCTCAGCGACCGCGCCGAGAGGGGCCAGCTCCACAAAATCGCGGAGCTAATGGAGTCCGCGGGGAAGCTGCCGACGGCGCAGCTGGCGGAGGAGGTGGAGGACGCGATGAGACGTGTGGAGGGCGTCTCCACCGTCTCCAGGGGCCTCAAGGGCAATTTTGCCAAGGAGCTCAGAGATTGCTCCGCGCTGGCCAGGGCCTATTGCACTACGCTGGTGCAGCGGGCATACACTGGCACGGCGTGGGGCAATAGCCAGGAGGTCGCCCGTCTCCGCCAACAGACCGAGGCCCTCGCCAAGGAGGTACAGGACCTCCGGGCGAGGCTTCGCGTCGCGGAGGCGGAGAAGCGGGCGGTCGCGGGAAAGACGGCCCCTGGGGCGGTACCCTCCGCCTCCTCAGGCGGGACCGCGGGGACGGGACCGGCGGCGGAAGCGGCGACGCGGGCGGCGGAGGGGGCGGGGGTACTGGACCCTCAAGCCCTTCTCCTCCGCGTCGACGCGATGGTGGCGGCCAGGAATGCCGAGCTGGAAACGAGAATGGAGAATCGTTTCCGGGCAATCCTGGCCGGGATGGTTCCGGCTCTCCAGGGCAGGGGGGGAGGGACGCGCGATGCCCCGCCGGTGGCTTCTCCGCCGGCGGTGGTCGAAACCAAGAGGACTGGGCCGGTGGTGGTGTCCAGCGCCGGGGTGGTGCCACCCGTGGACATCCCGCCGCCGGTCGACCCAGCCTCCTGGTCGGTGGCGAAGTCGAAGTCCGCGAGGAAGGCGGAGAGGAGGCGGGCAGCGGCGGAGGAGAGGGCGGCCATAGCCCTCGCCGCCGAGTTGGCGGCCGCTGCTTCGGCGAAACGGAGGACGGCGACCGGGGGTTCGGCGGTCGGCACGCGAAAGGGGGCCGGCGCGATCACGGCGAAGCCGTCAAGTGGGAGGGTTGTTGCCCTGGGGCGCGCCCCCAAGTCCGGGGCCGTGGCGATCACGATCCCCGAGAGCTGTAAGCTCACCTACGCGGGAGTGATCGCCAGGGCCAGAGAGGCAATAGACCTCAAGGCGCTGGGGATTGAGTCGGGGGTGCTCCCCAGGAGGACCAAGACGGGGGGGATCCTCCTGGAGGTAAAGGGCCCGGAGGGCCAAGAGAAGGCACGGGCCCTCTCCACGAGGGTCTCTGAGGCCTTACAAGGGACTGGGGTTAAAGTCGTCCAGGCCGTCAAGCGAGGCGAGTTGCGCGTCGCTGGCCTGGACGACTCGGTTAGCGCAAGGGAGGTCGCGGCGGCACTTGCGGCTGCGGGGGGGTGCTCGGAGGCCGAGTTCCGGGTCGGAGAGATCCGGAGGTCCGCCTCTGAGCGGGTGCTGGGCTCCTGTTGGGCCCAGGGCCCCCTCGCGGCCGTCAGGAAGGTGGTGGCGGGGGGCCGGCTGCTGGTCGGCTGGTCCTCGGCGCGGGTGGAGGCACTGAGGGAGCGACCCCTTCAGTGCTTCCGCTGCTTGGAGACGGGGCACACGCGGTCGACCTGTAAAAGCACGGTCGACAGGAGCGCGAGGTGCTATCGGTGCGGTGCGACCGAGCACCGCGCCTCGGCCTGCGGGGCTGCCCCCAGATGCCCGCTCTGCGCGGATCTGGGGAGGCCCTCGAACCACAGGTTCGGGGCCAAAGCGTGTGCCCCGGCTCCGAGGAGGGGTCGCGCGGCGGTGAAGGGAAGAGGGGAAAAGTCGGCGGCTGCACCCGCGCAGCAGCAGCCGACTACACCGGGGGCCCAGTCCCACCAGGGGGGGGAGCCTGCAGAGCAAATGTCAGGGTAGGCTGTTTTCAGGCCTATTCCGGTTCTGCAGGCGAACCTCAACCACTCGCGTGCGGCCCAGGACTTGTTTGTCCAGGCCGTGCGCGAGCGGGGGACTGGGTTGGCAGTGGCGGCGGAGCCGTACTCCGTTCCCGATCACCCCTTCTGGGTGGGGGACGAGGCCGGCTCCGTCGCCATAGTGGCGGAGGGCCGCCGCGGGTCCCCGTCGATCTCCCTTCTGGAGAGAGGCGAGGGATTCGTGGCGGTGCGGTGGGGGGACATCGCGGTCGTCGGAGTTTATATCTCGCCGAACCGTGGCCTCGATCATTTTCGGGGGTTCCTGGGCGGGCTGAGTAGCTGCATCGCGCGGTGCAGCGCCCGTCCGGTTCTCGTCCTGGGAGACTTCAATGCCCACGCGGTATCGTGGGGGAGTCCCAGGACGACCACTAGGGGAAGCGAGGTGTTAGACTGGGCGTCCGGCCTGGATCTCCGGTTGATTAACCGGGGATCCACGCCGACGTGCGTGCGGCCGCAGGGTGTCTCTATTGTCGATCTGACATGGGGGACGCCGTCGGCCGTGCGCCGAGTGTCGGGATGGAGGGTGGCGGAAGAACTAGAGCTGGCCTCTGACCACACGCCCATAGTCATGGACGTGTGGCCCGCCGCCCTCTACGCGCGGGATTCCCGGCACGGCCAGGTGGACCGACGGCCGCGGTGGGCGTGGAACAGGGCGGACGAGGACCTGTTCCGGGCCGCTGTCGCCGCGGTAACGTGGGGGGGGCCCCAGCCGGCTGGGGGGGCACCGGCGCGCGGGGCGGAGCGGCTCCGGGAGGTGATGACGGCGGTGTGCGACACCGCGGTGCCCCGGAGCCGGTCCGACCATAGAAGGGCGGCGTACTGGTGGTCCGCGGGCATTGCAGAGCTTCGGCGTGCCTGCAATGCCGCGCGGCGCCAGTATGGCCGAGCGCGCAGGAGGCGCGACGACGAGGAGGCGAGGCTCCACGGGGAGTACCGAGCCGCGCTCGGGACTCTCCGGAGGGCCATCGCGAAGGCCAAGGCGGACGCGTGGTCGGAGCTCGTCGGCACGGTGGACGCGGATCCGTGGGGGCGCCCGTATAAGCTTGTAATGAGCAAGCTGCGCGCGTGGGCCCCCCCACTGACGGAATCGATGGACCCTCCCTTACTCGAGGAGGTGGTGACGTCTCTCTTCCCGCGTGAGGGGGGACAGCGACACCGCCTCCATCCGGGCCAGGAGCCTCTCTCCTGGTCCGCGGAGTGGGAGGTGTCAGCCGGCGAGCTCGGGGAGGCGGTGACCAGGGCCCGTCGGGTGGGCCGCAAGGCCCCGGGTCCTGACGGGGTGTCGGGCCGCGCGTTGGTCTTGGCATTGGAGGGGGGGCTCGCTCCCGAACTCAGGCGGCTGTTCAACAGTTGTCTGAGGGAGGGAGTGTTCCCCCCACTATGGAAGTCGGGCAGGCTGGTCCTCCTTCCAAAGGCGGGCAAGTCCCGGGACTCGCCCTCCGGGTACCGGCCAATTTGCTTGCTGGACGAGGCGGGGAAGTTGTTCGAGCGCGTTCTCGTTGGACGCCTCGTCCGGCACCTGTCGGGGGGAGGAGTCCCCGATCTGAGCGAGGCGCAGTTCGGCTTCCGGGGGGGTCTCTCCACCGTCGACGCAATTCGGCGGGTGAGGGCTCTCTCGGGGGCCTGTACGGAGGGGGGCGGTGTTGCGTTGGCGATCTCCTTGGATATCGCCAACGCGTTCAACACCGTCCCCTGGGATAGAATTTCGGAGGCCCTGGTCTTCCACCAGGTGCCTCCGTACCTTAGGAGGGTGATCGGGGACTATCTCTCCGACAGGAGCATAGAATATCCTGGCCGGTACGGGATGATTCGCAGGAGCGTCGTGCGGGGGGTTCCACAGGGCTCGGTGTTGGGCCCGTTGCTGTGGAACCTCGCGTACGACAGCGTCCTGCGGGAGGGGATGCCTCCCGGTGTCAGCCTAACGTGTTACGCCGACGACACGTTGGTGCTTGCCACCGGGAGGTATACGAAGGAGGCCGTCTGCCTGGCGGAGCGCGGCGCGTGGCGCGCGGTACGCGCGATCCGGTCTCTGGGCCTAGAGGTGTCCGTCGCTAAGACCAGGGCCATGTGGTTTTACCACCGGGCCCGGCTGGCGGCGCCTCCCCAGTGCTGGATCGCCGTGGGGGGGGGAGCGGTCGAGGTCGGGTTCCAGATGCGGTACCTGGGACTCGAGCTCGACGGCCTGTGGCGTTTCTGCCGCCACATCGAGTCGCTAGTGCCCCGGGCGGAGAGGGCGACCGCTGCGCTCGGTCGTCTTCTCCCGAATCTCGGGGGACCCTGTGGACGGGTGCGTCGCCTGTTCGCGGTGGTGGTGCGGGTTTTAGTCCTGTACGGAGCCCCTGTGTGGGCGTACGATGTCTTGGCCGGGGGGCGTAGCGGTGTGCGAGCACTGCTGCGCCGAATCGAGCGCAGGCTGGCCATTGGCATCGTGCGGGGGTATCGCACCATCTCTTACGCGACGGCGATGGTGATGTCGGGGCTTATCCCCCTCGAGCTGGAGGCCCGCGTGTTGTCGGACGTACACGGGTACGCCAGGGACCTCCAGCGGAGGGGGATGGCTCCGGATCAGGTGGCGCTCGATGTGGCGGAGTACAGGGGCCGCGCTCGGCGGGCCGCCGCCCGGGAATGGCGCGAAAGCCTTCACGGGACGGAGGAAGGAGGGAGGCGGGCCGTTCGGGCCATCCTCCCCGTGTTCGACCGGTGGAACAGGGGATGGATGGGGCATAGGGTCTCCTACCGAGTGACGCAGGTGATGACCGGGCACGGTTGCTTCGGTGTGTACCTGTGTCGCATCGGGCGGGAGGCCGAGGAGGCGTGTCACCACTGCGGCGAGTCGCGGGACACGGCGCAGCACACTCTGGAGGAGTGTCCAGCGTGGGCGGGTGAGCGCCGTGCTCTGCGGCGCGCAGTGGGCCATGACCTCTCGCTTCCGGCTGTCGTCTCGGCGGCAGCGGGCGGCGAGGGGGCGTGGAGAGGGTTCGCCTCCTTCTGCGAGCAGGTAATGCTGCAGAAGGAGGCTGCGGAACGGGGTCGTGAGCGAAATCACGATCCCGGCCGAAGGGGTGGGAGAAGGAGACGCAGGGCACGCCCCGGGGGCGTGCCTCCGTTGCGGCGTCCTTAACGCGGGCGGGGGCGCCCTTGGTGATCTCGAGGCGGGGGACCGACGGTCTCCTTATACTCGGTTGCCAATGGCGTCCCCGGAGGCCGTCGGACGTCTCGGGCGGGGGCCCGGACGTCCATCGGGCGGCCTAAATGGGGGGGAAGGCTTCACGTCGTCCGTTGCGTGGCGCCTTCGGATAGAGTAGGATAGGGTGGAGGCCGCGTCCCCCACCCAGGGAGGAATGCTAAGGCGGGGGCACACCGGATAGACATGCGCGCGCGGACCACGGGTGCCCCCAGGAGCCTAGGGACGGACGGGGAGGAGTTAGTGGGTATACTCGGCATTGCACCCACCAGCCGAGGAGTCCCACATAACCCGGCCCACTCCCCCCCGGGAGGGGTCGGGTATCCGTAATAGTGATTACCTCCTCGGAAAAAAAAAAAAAAAAAAAAAAAAAAAAAAAAAAAAAAAAAAAAAAAAAAAAAAATAGGATAGAGGATAGGATAGGATAGAGGATATGATAGGATAGAGGGTAGGATAGATGATACGATAGGATAGAGGATCTGATAGAGGATAGGATAGGATACAGGATAGGATAGGATAGAGGATCAGATAGAGGATAGGATAGGATAGAGGATAGGATAGGATAGAGGATAGGATAGGATAGAGGATAGGATAGGATAGAGGACAGGATAGGATAGAGGATAGGATAGGATAGAGGAAAGGATAGGATGGAGGATAGGATAGGATAGAGGATAGGATAGGATAGAGGATAGGATAGGATAGAGGATAGGATAGGATTGAGGATAGGATACAGGATAGGATAGGATAGAGGATAGGATAGGATAGAGGATCGGATAGAGGATAGGATCGGATAGAGGATAGGATAGGATAGAGGAAAGGTAATAGAGGAAAGGTAGGATAGGTAATTGGATAGGATAGAGGATAGGATAAGGTAGAGGATAATATAGGATAGAGGATAGGATAGGATAGAGGATAGGATAGGATAAAGGATAGGATAGGATAGGATAGATGATAGGATAGGATAGAGGCTAGGATAGAGGATAGGATAGGAAAGAGGATAGGATAGGATAGAGGATAGGATAGGATAGAGGATAGGATAGGATTGAGGATAGGATACAGGATAGGATAGGATAGAGGATAGGATAGGATAGAGGATCGGATAGAGGATAGGATCGGATAGAGGATAGGATAGGATAGAGGAAAGGTAATAGAGGAAAGGTAGTATAGGTAATTGGATAGGATAGAGGATAGGATAAGGTAGAGGATAATATAGGATAGAGGATAGGATAGGATAGAGGATAGGATAGGATAAAGGATAGGATAGGATAGGATAGAGGATAGGATAGGATAGAGGATAGGATAGGATAGAGGATAGGATAGGATTGAGGATAGGATAGAGGATAGGATAGGATAGAGCATAGGATAGGATAGAGGATAGGATAGGATAGAGGATCGGATAGGGGATAGGATAGGATAGACGATAGGATAGGATAGAGGATAGGATAGGGTAGAGGATAGGATAGGAAAGAGGATAGGATAGTATTGAGGATATGATAGGAAAGAGGATAGGATAGGATAGAGGATAGGATAGGATAGAGGATAGGATAGGATTGAGGATAGGATAGGATAGAGGAAAGGATAGCATAGAGGATAGGATAGGATAGAGCATACGATAGGGTACAGGATAGGATAGGATAGAGGATAGGATAGGATAGGATAGAGGATAGGATAGGATAGAGGATAGGATACAAGATAGGATAGGATAGAGAATAAGGAGGGATAGAGGATAGGATAGGATAGAGGATAGGATATAATTGAGGATAGGATAGGATAGAGGAAAGGATAGCATAGAGGATAGGATAGGATAGAGCATACGATAGGGTACAGGATAGGATAGGATAGAGGATAGGATAGGATAGGATAGAGGATAGGATAGGATAGAGGATAGGATACAAGATAGGATAGGATAGAGAATAAGGAGGGATAGAGGATAGGATAGGATAGAGGATACAATTGGATAGAGGATAGGATAGGATAGAGGATAGGATAGGATAGAGGATAGGATAGAATAGAGGATAGGATAATATAGAGGATAGGATAGGATAGAGGATAGGCTAGGATAGAGGATAGGATAGGATAGAGGATAGTATAGGATAGAGGATAGGATAGGATAGAGGATAGGATAGGATAGAGGATAGGATAGAAGATAGGATAGGATAGAGGATAGGATAGGATAGAGGATAGGATAGGATAGATGATAGGATAGGATAGAGGCTAGGATTGAGGATAGGATAGAGGATAGGATAGGATAGAGGATAGGATAGGATAGAGGATAGGATAGGATAGAGGATAGGATAGGATAGAGGATAGGATAGGATAGAGGATAGGATAGGATAGAGGATAGGATAGGATAGAGGATAGGATAGGATAGAGGATAGGATAGGATAGAGGATAGGATAGAGGATAGGATAGCGGTTAGGATAGAGGATAGGATAGAGGATAGGATAGGATAGAGGATAGGATAGGATAGAGGATAGGATAGGATAGAGGATAGGATAGAGGATAGGATAGCGGATAGGATAGAGGATAGGATAGGATAGAGGATCGGATAGGATAGAGGATAGGATAGGATAGAGGATAGTATAGGATAGAGGATAGGATAGAACAGAGGATAGGATAGGATAGAGGAAAGGATAGGATGGAGGATAGGATAGGATAGATGATAGGATAGGATAGAGGCTAGGATTGAGGATAGGATAGAGGATAGGATAGGATAGAGGATAGGATAGGATAGAGGATAGGATAGGATAGAGGATAGGATAGGATAGAGGATAGGATAGGATAGAGGATAGGATAGAGGATAGGATAGCGGTTAGGATAGAGGATAGGATAGAGGATAGGATAGGATAGGATAGAGGATAGGATAGGATAGAGGATAGGATAGGATAGAGGATAGGATAGGATAGAGGATAGGATAGGATAGAGGATAGGATAGAGGATAGGATAGCGGATAGGATAGAGGATAGGATAGGATAGAGGATCGGATAGGATAGAGGATAGGATAGGATAGAGGATAGGATAGGATAAAGGACAGGATAGGATAGAGGATAGGATAGGATTGAGGATAGGATACGATAGAGGATAGGATAGGATAGAGGAAAGGCAATAGAGGAAAGGTAGGATAGGTAATTGGATAGGATAGAGGATAGGATAAGGTAGAGGATAATATAGGATAGAGGATAGGATAGGATAGAGGATAGGATAGGATAAAGGATAGGATAGGATAGGATAGATGATAGGATAGGATAGAGGCTAGGATAGAGGATAGGATAGGAAAGAGGATAGGATAGGATAGAGGATAGGATAGGATAGAGGATAGGATAGGATTGAGGATAGGATACAGGATAGGATAGGATAGAGGATAGGATAGGATAAAGGATAGGATAGGATAGGATAGAGGATAGGATAGGATAGAGGATAGGATAGGATAGAGGATAGGATAGGATAGAGGATAGGATAGGATAGAGGATAGGATAGGATAGAGGATAGGATAGGATAGAGGATCGGATAGGGGATAGGATAGGATAGACGATAGGATAGGATAGACGATAGGATAGGATAGAGGATAGGATAGGGTAGAGGATAGGATAGGAAAGAGGATAGGATAGGATTGAGGATATGATAGGAAAGAGGATAGGATAGGATAGAGGATAGGATAGGATAGAGGATAGGATAGGATTGAGGATAGGATAGGATAGAGGAAAGGATAGCATAGAGGATAGGATAGGATAGAGCATACGATAGGGTACAGGATAGGATAGGATAGAGGATAGGATAGGATAGGATAGAGGATAGGATAGGATAGAGGATAGGATACAAGATAGGATAGGATAGAGAATAAAGGTCCGCCCAAACAAGACGGGCAAGATGCCGAAGTTGTTCGAACGGCCGAAGTCGCTGTCCATAAGGACCGAGCGAACTGACAGGCCACTTGAGAGGCGCTCGACGGTCCTCGCAACAAAGGCCAAGTGCCGAAAACCGCAGAACTGTTTACTCCCCTCTACACCCCCGAGATGCCTATGCTGGAGCGTGTTGTCCACGGGCAACCCACAGACAAGATGGAGCAGCGTTAGAAATCTCTGCGGATACGGACGCAGTCACGGTGCAGAATTTACTGGAAAAATTCAATATTCGTGTATATCACGATATTAAATACATTCCTTTTGCATAGAATGCGTATGACACTAAATGCGTATGTATATGAGAATGGAAATTGTTATTAATAATCATAATAATAATTTCTATGCATAAACAATTTTGCAATAATAATATGTCAATCATTTTTATTTATTCTTAATTTGCTTTTACTATACGTTTCGTACCTATCCGAAAATAATAAGAATGTAAAGATAGATCCAGATTGTTTGGAAGAACGTGAACAGAGATCACATTGAAAGTACTGAGAATGAGTCGGATAGCGAATAACATTCATTTATCATTAATTTCGTTTTTAATTTGTTAGTTTTTAAAAATAAATTTTGTTATGAAAATTGTTAACATATTTTTTCAAATTTTTTAACACTTCAACCGATGGTAAAATTTGCAAAACAAAGATATTAGTAATATTTTTGCATTAAGTAATCACATTCGAATATAAAATGATGAATTATTTAAAAAGAACAGTCTCTTGCGATGATGATTAAAAAAAGAAAATGTTTTTTATCTTTGTTTTTATCTTTTTGTTTTTATGTCTTTTATCTG
Source organism: Halictus rubicundus (assembly GCF_050948215.1). Classification (NCBI taxonomy): domain Eukaryota; kingdom Metazoa; phylum Arthropoda; class Insecta; order Hymenoptera; family Halictidae; genus Halictus; species Halictus rubicundus. Next base: position 86,039 of record NW_027489001.1, on the reverse strand, counting down.
TGGTATAAAATGTGTTGTGTAGGCAGTTTTCGTAAAACTCATCCCAAATAGCAAACTTTGATGGTCCGTATCGTTTAAACAATTTCGAAGATTACAAAATGATGGCTCAATCTTTCAGTTTCATCCAAATTCGAAACATGGTCCCCAAAAAAAGATTTAATTCACATGGAATGACCCACTTCCTAATTTGGATATTTCCTTAAAAAAATTGTGTAATTCACGTATAACAAGGATGTGTGATGCTGTTTCACCAAGCGACAGGCACAATTCTTATCCCCATGATGTTGTAGAGGAGAGATACCGATAGTTTACCTAAGGAGCTGTGGAGCCCCTAAAAACATTTTTTTTGTGCTATGCACAGCAGGGAACGTGTCAACGTGCTCTCGAAAGGCCATCTGGACGTTCAAAGTTATGGCCCCAACGACGTCGGGGCGACCCCGGAAAGATTTCGAGCACGAAGACCAATTCCTGACCGGCAAATTTCTAGCCCGTGTTCTTGAATCTGGCCGCCCAAACAACTTCGGCATCTTGCCCGTCTTGTTTGGGGCGACCTTAAGGAGGGATAGAGGATAGGATAGGATAGAGGATACAATTGGATAGAGGATAGGATAGGATAGAGGATAGGATAGGATAGAGGATAGGATAGGATGGAGGATAGGATAGGATAGAGGATATAATAGGATTGAGGAAAAGATAGGATAGAGGATAGGATAGGATAGAGGATAGGATAGGATAGAGGATAGGATAGGATAGAGGATAGGATAGAGGATAGGATAGAGGATAGGGTAGAGGATAGGATAGGATAGAGGATAGAATAGGATAGAGGATAGGATAGGATAGAGGATCGGATAGAGGATAGGATAGGATAGAGGATAGGATAGGATAGAGGATATGATAGGATAGAGGATAGGATAGAGGATCTGAAAGAGGATAGGATAGGATACAGGATAGGATAGGATAGGATAGAGGATCAGATAGAGGATAGGATAGGATAGAGGATAGGATAGGATAGAGGATAGGATAGGATAGAGGACAGGATAGGATAGAGGATAGGATAGGATAGAGGAAAGGATAGGATGGAGGATAGGATAGGATAGAGGATAGGATAATATAGAGGATAGGATAGGATAGAGGATAGGATAGGATAGAGGATAGGATAGGATAGAGGATAGGATAGGATAGAGGATATAATAGGATTGAGGAAAGGATAGGATAGAGGATAGGATAGAGGATAAAATAGGAAAGAGGATAGGATAGGATAGAGGATAAGGAGGGATAGAGGATAGGATAGGATAGAGGATAGAATTGGATAGAGGATAGGATACGATAGAGGATAGGATAGATGATAGGATAGGATAGAGGATCTGATAGAGGATAGGATAGGATACAGGATAGGATAGGATAGAGGATCGGATAGAGGATAGGATAGGATAGAGGATAGGATAGGATAGAAGAAAGGATAGGATAGAGGATAGGATAGGATAGAGGATAGGATAGGGTAGAGTATAGGATAGAGGATAGGATAGAGGATGGGATAGAGGATAGGATAGGATAGAGGATAGGATAGGATAGAGGATAGGATAGGATAGAGGATAGGATAGGATAGAGGATAGGATAGGATAGAGGATAGTATAGGATAGAGGATAGGATAGAATAGAGGATAGGATAGGATAAAGGATAGGATAGGATAGAGGATAGGATAGGATAGAGGATAGGATAGGATAGAGGACAGGATAGGATAGAGGATAGGATAGGATAGAGGAAAGGATAGGATGGAGGATAGAATAGGATAGAGGATAGGATACGATAGAGGATAGGATAGAGGATAGGATAGGATAGAGGATAGGATAGGATAGAGGATAGGATATCATAGAGGATAGGATAGGATACAGGATAGGATAGGTTAGAGGATAGGATAGAATAGAGGATAGGATAGGATGGAGGATAGGATAGGGTAGAGTATAGGATAGAGGGTTGGATAGAGGATGGGATATAGGATAGGATAGAGGATAGGATAGGATAGAGGATAGGATAGAGGATAGGATAGAGGATAGGATAGAGGATAGGATAGAGGATAGGATATTGGATAGGATAGAGGATAGGATAGGATAGAGGGTAGATTAGGATAGAGGAGAGGATAGGATAGAGGATAGGATAGGATAGAGGATAGTATAGGATAGAGGATAGGATAGGATAGAGGATAGGATAGGATAGAGGATAGGATAGAGGATAGGATAGGATAGAGGATAGGATAGGATAGAGGATAGGATAGGATAGAGGATAGGATAGGATAGAGGATAGGATAGGATAGAGGATAGGATAGAATAGAGGATAGGATAGGATAGAGGATAGGATAGGATAGAGGATAGGATAGGATAGAGGATAGGATAGGATAGAGGATAGGATAGGATAGAGGATAGGATAGGATAGAGGATATAATAGGATTGAGGAAAGGATAGGATAGAGGATAGGATAGGATAGAGGATAGGATAGGATAGAGGATAGGATAGGATAGAGGATAGGATAGGATAGGATAGAGGATAGGATAGGATACAGGATAGGATAGGATAGAGGATCGGATAGAGGATAGGATAGGATAGAGGATAGGATAGGATAGAAGAAAGGATAGGATAGAGGATAGGATAGGATAGAGGATAGGATAGGGTAGAGTATAGGATAGAGGATAGGATAGAGGATGGGATAGAGGATAGGATAGAGGATAGGATAGGATAGAGGATAGGATAGAATAGAGGATAGGATAGGATAGAGGATAGGATAGAGGATAGGATAGGATAGAGGATAGGATAGGATAGAGGAAAGGATAGAGGATAGGATAGAGGATAGGATAGAGGATAAAATAGGATAGATGATAGGATAGGATAGAGGATAGGATAGGATAGAGGATAGGATAGGATAGAGGATAGGATAGGATTGAGGATAGGATACAGGATAGGATAGGATAGAGGATAGGATAGGATAGAGGATCGGATAGGGGATAGGATCGGATAGAGGATATTATAGGATAGAGGAAAGGTAATAGAGGAAAGGTAGGATAGGTAATTGGATAGGATAGAGGATAGGATAAGGTAGAGGATAATATAGGATAGAGGATAGGATAGGATAGAGGATAGGATAGGATAGAGGATAGGATAGGATAAATGATAGGATAGGATAGAGGATAGGATAGGATAGAGGATCGGATAGAGGATAGGATAGGTTAGAGGATAGGATAGGATAGAGGATATGATAGGATAGAGGATAGGATACGATAGAGGATAGGATAGACGATAGGATAGGATAGAGGATCTGATAGAGGATAGGATAGGATACAGGATAGGATAGGATAGAGGATAGGATAGGATAGAGGATAGGATAGGATAGAGGACAGGATAGGGTAGAGGATAGGATAGGATAGAGGAAAGGATAGGATGGAGGATAGGATAGGATAGAGTATAAGATACGATAGAGGATAGGATAGAGGATAGGATAGGATAGAGGATAGGATAGGATAGAGGATAGTATAGGATAGAGGATAGAATAGAATAGAGGATAGGATAGGATGGAGGATAGGATAGGATAGAAAATAGGATAGGATAGGATAGAGGATAGGATAGAGGATAGGACAGGATAGAGGATAGGATAGAGGATAGGATAGGGGATAGGATCGGATAGAGGATATTATAGGATAGAGGAAAGGTAATAGAGGAAAGGTAGGATAGGTAATTGGATAGGATAGAGGATAGGATAAGGTAGAGGATAATATAGGATAGAGGATAGGATAGGATAGAGGATAGGATAGGATAGAGGATAGGATAGGATAAATGATAGGATAGGATAGAGGATAGGATAGGATAGAGGATCGGATAGAGGATAGGATAGGTTAGAGGATAGGATAGGATAGAGGATATGATAGGATAGAGGATAGGATACGATAGAGGATAGGATAGACGATAGGATAGGATAGAGGATCTGATAGAGGATAGGATAGGATACAGGATAGGATAGGATAGAGGATAGGATAGGATAGAGGATAGGATAGGATAGAGGACAGGATAGGGTAGAGGATAGGATAGGATAGAGGAAAGGATAGAATGGAGGATAGGATAGGATAGAGTATAAGATACGATAGAGGATAGGATAGAGGATAGGATAGGATAGAGGATAGGATAGGATAGAGGATAGTATAGGATAGAGGATAGAATAGAATAGAGGATAGGATAGGATGGAGGATAGGATAGGATAGAAAATAGGATAGGATAGGATAGAGGATAGGATAGAGGATAGGACAGGATAGAGGATAGGATAGAGGATAGGATAGGATTGAGGATAGGATAGAGGATAGGATAGGATAGAGGATAGGATAGGATACAGGATAGTATAGGATAGAGGATAGAATAGAATAGAGGATAGGATAGGATGGAGGATAGGATAGGATAGAAAATAGGATAGGATAGGATAGAGGATAGGATAGAGGATAGGATAGAGGATAGGATAGAGGATAGGATAGAGGATAGGATAGAGGATAGGATAGAGGATAGGATAGAGGATAGGATAGAGGATAGGATAGAATAGAGGATAGGATAATATAGAGGATAGGATAGGATGGAAGATAGGATAGGATAGAGGATAGGATAGGATAGAGGATAGTATAGGATAGAGGAAAGGATAGGATAGAGTATTGGACAGGATAGAGGATAGGATAGAGGATAGGATGGAGGAAAGGATAGGATCGAGTATAGGACAGGATAGAGGATAGGATAGAGGTTAGGATAGAGGATAAGATAGAGGATAGGATAGAGGATAGGATACGATAGAGGATAGGATAGAGGATAGGATAGGATAGAGGATAGGATAGGATAGAGGATAGGATAGGATAGAGGATAGTATAGGATAGAGGATAGGATCGAGTATAGGACAGGATAGAGGATAGGATAGAGGATAGGATAGGATTGAGGATAGGATAGAGGATAGGATAGGATAGAGGATATGATAGGATACAGGATAGTATAGGATAGAGGATAGAATGGAATAGAGGATAGGATAGGATGGAGGATAGGATAGGATAGAAAATAGGATAGGATAGGATAGAGGATAGGATAGAGGATAGGATAGAGGATAGGATAGAGGATAGGATAGAGGATAGGATAGAGGATAGGATAGAATAGAGGATAGGATAATATAGAGGATAGGATAGGATGGAAGATAGGATAGGATAGAGGATAGGATAGGATAGAGGATAGTATAGGATAGAGGAAAGGATAGGATAGAGTATTGGACAGGATAGAGGATAGGATAGAGGATAGGATGGAGGAAAGGATAGGATCGAGTATAGAACAGGATAGAGGATAGGATAGAGGTTAGGATAGGGGATAAGATAGAGGATAGGATAGAGGATAGGATAGGATAGAGGATCGGATAGAGGATAGGATAGGATAGAGGATAGGATAGAGGATAGCATAGGATAGAAGATCGGATAGAGGATAGGATAGGATAGAGGATAGGATAGAGGATAGGATAGAGGATAGGATAGAGGATAGGATAGAGGATAGGATAGGATACAGGATAGGATAGAGGGTAGGATAGGATAGAGAATAGGATAGGATAGATGATATTATAGCAAAGACGATAGAATAGGATAGAGAAACGATGTTATGGGCTATATGGCAGGATGGAGGACACGATAGGATAGAGGAAAGGATAGGAAAGTGGATAGGATAGGATGGATGATAGGATAGACGATAGGATAGAGGATTGGATAGGATAGAGGATATTTTAGGATAGAGAATAGGGTAGGATAGAGGATAGGATACGATATAGGATAGGGTAGAGGATAGGATAGTTGATAGTATAGAGGATAGGATAGAATAGAGTATAGGATAATGTAGAGGATAGGATAGGATAGAGGATAGGATAGGATAGAGGATAGGATAGGATAGAGGATAGGATAGGATAGAGGATAGGATAGGATAGAGGATAGGATAGGATAGAGGATAGGATAGGATAGAGGATAGGATAGGATAGAGGATAGGATAGGATAGAGGATACGATAGAGGATTGGATATGATAGAGGATAGGATAGATTATAGGATAGGATTGAGGATAGGATAGGATAGAGGATAGGATAGAGGATTGGATAGGATAGAGAATCCAATAGGATAGAGAATAGGATAGGATAGAGGATAGGATAGGATAGTGGATAGGATAGAGGATAGGATAGAGGATAGGATAGAATAGAGGATAGGATAATATAGAGGATAGGATAGGATAGAGGATAGGATAGGATAGAGGATAGGATAGGAGAGAGTATAGTATAGGATAGAGGATAGGATAGGATAGAGGATAGGATAGGATAGAGGATAGGATAGAGGATAGGATAGAGGATAGGATAGGATAGAGGATAGGATAGGATAGAGGATAGGATAGGATAGAGGATAGGATAGGATAGAGGATAGGATAGAGGATAGGATAGCGGATAGGATAGAGGATAGCATAGAAGATAGGATAGGATAGGGGATAGGATAGGATAGAGGATAGGATAGGATAGAGGGTAGAATGGGATAGAGGATAGAGGATATGATAGAGGAAAGGATAGGATAGAGTATAGGACAGGATAGAGGATAGGATAGAGGATAGGATAGAGGATAGGATAGGATAGAGGATCGGATAGGATAGAGGATAGGATAGGATAGAGGATAGGATAGAGGATAGGATAGAGGATAGGATAGAGGATAGGATAGAGGATAGGATAGGATACAGGATAGGATAGAGGATAGGATAGCGGATAGGATAGAGGATAGGATAGAGGATAGGATAGGATTGAGGATAGGATAGGATAGAGGATAGGATAGAGGATAGGATAGAGGATAGGATAGGATTGAGGATACGATAGGATAGAGGATAGGATAGAGGATAGGATAGAGGATAGGATAGAATAGAGGATAGGATAATATAGAGGATAGGATAGGATGGAAGATAGGATAGGATAGAGGATAGGATAGGATAGAGGATAGTATAGGATAGAGGAAAGGATAGGATAGAGTACAGTACGGGTTAGATGATAGGATTGGATAGAGGAAAGGATAGGATAGAGTATAGGACAGGATAGAGGATAGGATAGAGGATATGATAGAGGAAAGGATAGGATAGAGTATAGGACAGGATAGAGGATAGGATAGAGGATAGGATAGAGGATAGGATAGGATAGAGGATCGGATAGGATAGAGGATAGGATAGGATAGAGGATAGGATAGAGGATAGGATAGAGGATAGGATAGAGGATAGGATAGAGGATAGGATAGAGGATAGGATAGGATACAGGATAGGATAGAGGATAGGATAGCGGACAGGTTAGAGGATAGGATAGAGGATAGGATAGGATTGAGGATAGGATAGGATAGAGGTTAGGATAGAGGATAGGATAGAGGATAGGATAGGATTGAGGATACGATAGGATAGAGGATAGGATAGAGGATAGGATAGGATTGAGGATACGATAGGATAGAGGATAGGATAGAGGATAGGATAGAGGATTGGATAGGATAGAGGATAGGATAGAGGATAGGATGGAGGAAAGGATAGGATCGAGTATAGGACAGGATAGAGGATAGGATAGAGGATAGGATAGGGTTGAGGATAGGATAGAGGATAGGATAGGATAGAGGATAGGATAGGATACAGGATAGTATAGGATAGAGGATAGAATAGAATAGAGGATAGGATAGGATGGAGGATAGGATAGGATAGAAAATAGGATAGGATAGGATAGAGGATAGGATAGAGGATAGGATAGAGGATAGGATAGAGGATAGGATAGAGGATAGGATAGAGGATAGGATAGAATAGAGGATAGGATAATATAGAGGATAGGATAGGATGGAAGATAGGATAGGATAGAGGATAGGATAGGATAGAGGATAGTATAGGATAGAGGAAAGGATAGGATAGAGTATTGGACAGGATAGAGGATAGGATAGAGGATAGGATGGAGGAAAGGATAGGATCGAGTATAGGACAGGATAGAGGATAGGATAGAGGTTAGGATAGAGGATAAGATAGAGGATAGGATAGAGGATAGGATAGGATAGAGGATCGGATAGAGGATAGGATAGGATAGAGGATAGGATAGAGGATAGCATAGGATAGAAGATCGGATAGAGGATAGGATAGGATAGAGGATAGGATAGAGGATAGGATAGAGGATAGGATAGAGGATAGGATAGAGGATAGGATAGGATACAGGATAGGATAGAGGGTAGGATAGGATAGAGAATAGGATAGGATAGATGATATTATAGCAAAGAGGATAGAATAGGATAGAGAAACGATATTATGGGCTATATGGCAGGATGGAGGACACGATAGGATAGAGGAAAGGATAGGAAAGTGGATAGGATAGGATGGATGATAGGATAGAGGATAGGATAGAGGATTGGATAGGATAGAGGATATTTTAGGATAGAGAATAGGATAGGATAGAGGATAGGATACGATAGAGGATAGGGTAGAGGATAGGATAGTTGATAGTATAGAGGATAGGATAGAATAGAGTATAGGATAATGTAGAGGATAGGATAGGATAGAGGATAGGATAGGATAGAGGATAGGATACGATAGAGGATAGGATAGAGGATAGGATAGGATAGAGGATAGGATAGGGTAGAGGATAGGATATCATAGAGGATAGGATAGGATAGAGGATAGGATAGGTTAGAGGATAGGATAGAATAGAGGATAGGATAGGATGGAGGATAGGATAGGGTAGAGTATAGGATAGAGGGTAGGATAGAGGATGGGATATAGGATAGGATAGAGGATAGGATAGGATAGAGGATAGGATAGAGGATAGGATAGAGGATAGGATAGAGGATAGGATAGAGGATAGGATAGAGGATAGGATAGAGGATAGGATAGAGGATAGGATAGAGGATAGGATAGAGGATAGGATAAGATAGAGGATAGGATAGAGGATAGGATAGAGGATAGGATAGAGGATAGGATAGAGGATAGGATAGAATAGAGGATAGGATAATATAGAGGATAGGATAGGATGGAAGATAGGATAGGATAGAGGATAGGATAGGATAGAGGATAGTATAGGATAGAGGAAAGGATAGGATAGAGTATTGGACAGGATAGAGGATAGGATAGAGGATAGGATGGAGGAAAGGATAGGATCGAGTATAGGACAGGATAGAGGATAGGATAGAGGTTAGGATAGAGGATAAGATAGAGGATAGGATAGAGGATAGGAGAGGATAGAGGATCGGATAGAGGATAGGATAGGATAGAGGATAGGATAGAGGATAGCATAGGATAGAAGATCGGATAGAGGATAGGATAGGATAGAGGATAGGATAGAGGATAGGATAGAGGATAGGATAGAGGATAGGATAGAGGATAGGATAGGATACAGGATAGGATAGAGGGTAGCATAGGATAGAGGATAGGATAGGATAGAGGATAGGATAGAGGATAGCATAGGATAGAAGATCGGATAGAGGATAGGATAGGATAGAGGATAGGATAGAGGATAGGATAGAGGATAGGATAGAGGATAGGATAGAGGATAGGATAGGATACAGGATAGGATAGAGGGTAGGATAGGATAGAGAATAGGATAGGATAGATGATATTATAGCAAAGAGGATAGAATAGGATAGAGAAACGATATTATGGGCTATATGGCAGGATGGAGGACACGATAGGATAGAGGAAAGGATAGGAAAGTGGATAGGATAGGATGGATGATAGGATAGAGGATAGGATAGAGGATTGGATAGGATAGAGGATATTTTAGGATAGAGAATAGGATAGGATAGAGGATAGGATACGATAGAGGATAGGGTAGAGGATAGGATAGTTGATAGTATAGAGGATAGGATAGAATAGAGTATAGGATAATGTAGAGGATAGGATAGGATAGAGGATAGGATAGGATAGAGGATAGGATAGGATAGAGGATAGGATAGGATAGAGGATAGGATAGGATAAAGGATAGGATAGGATAGAGGATAGGATAGGATAGAGGATAGGATAGGATAGAGGACAGGATAGGATAGAGGATAGGATAGGATAGAGGAAAGGATAGGATGGAGGATAGGATAGGATAGAGGATAGGATACGATAGAGGATAGGATAGAGGATAGGATAGGATAGAGGATAGGATAGGGTAGAGGATAGGATATCATAGAGGATAGGATAGGATAGAGGATAGGATAGGTTAGAGGATAGGATAGAATAGAGGATAGGATAGGATGGAGGATAGGATAGGGTAGAGTATAGGATAGAGGGTAGGATAGAGGATGGGATATAGGATAGGATAGAGGATAGGATAGGATAGAGGATAGGATAGAGGATAGGATAGAGGATAGGATAGAGGATAGGATAGAGGATAGGATAGAGGATAGGATAGAGGATAGGATAGAGGATAGGATAGAGGATAGGATAGAGGATAGGATAAGATAGAGGATAGGATAGAGGATAGGATAGAGGATAGGATAGAGGATAGGATAGAGGATAGGATAGAATAGAGGATAGGATAATATAGAGGATAGGATAGGATGGAAGATAGGATAGGATAGAGGATAGGATAGGATAGAGGATAGTATAGGATAGAGGAAAGGATAGGATAGAGTATTGGACAGGATAGAGGATAGGATAGAGGATAGGATGGAGGAAAGGATAGGATCGAGTATAGGACAGGATAGAGGATAGGATAGAGGTTAGGATAGAGGATAAGATAGAGGATAGGATAGAGGATAGGAGAGGATAGAGGATCGGATAGAGGATAGGATAGGATAGAGGATAGGATAGAGGATAGCATAGGATAGAAGATCGGATAGAGGATAGGATAGGATAGAGGATAGGATAGAGGATAGGATAGAGGATAGGATAGAGGATAGGATAGAGGATAGGATAGAGGATAGGATAGGATACAGGATAGGATAGAGGGTAGCATAGGATAGAGGATAGGATAGGATAGAGGATCGGATAGAGGATAGGATAGGTTAGAGGATAGGATAGGATAGAGGATATGATAGGATATAGGATAGGATACGATAGAGGATAGGATAGACGATAGGATAGGATAGAGGAAAGGATAGGATGGAGGATAGGATAGGATAGAGTATAGGATACGATGGAGGATAGGATAGAGGATAGGATAGGATAGAGGATAGGATAGGATAGAGGAAAGGATAGGATGGAGGATAGGATAGGATAGAGTATAGGATACGATGGAGGATAGGATAGAGGATAGGATAGGATAGAGGATAGGATAGGATAGAGGATAGTATAGGATAGAGCATAGGATAGAATAGAGGATAGTATAGGATAAAGGATAGGATAGGATAGAGGATAGGATAGGATAGAGGATAGGATAGGATAGAGGACAGGATAGGATAGAGGATAGGATAGGATAGAGGAAAGGATAGGATGGAGGATAGGATAGGATAGAGGATAGGATACGATAGAGGATAGGATACGATAGAGGATAGGATAGAGGATAGGATAGGATAGAGGATAGGATAGGGTAGAGGATAGGATATCATAGAGGATAGGATAGGATAGAGGATAGGATAGGTTAGAGGATAGGATAGAATAGAGGATAGGATAGGATGGAGGATAGGATAGGGTAGAGTATAGGATAGAGGGTAGGATAGAGGATGGGATATAGGATAGGATAGAGGATAGGATAGGATAGAGGATAGGATAGGATAGAGGATAGGATAGAGGATAGGATAGAGGATAGGTTAGAGGATAGGATAGAGGATAGGATAGAGGATAGGATAGAGGATAGGATAGAGGATAGGATAGAGGATAGGATAGGATAGAGGATAGGATAGAGGATAGGATAGAGGATAGGATAGAGGATAGGATAGAGGATAGGATAGAATAGAGGATAGGATAATATAGAGGATAGGATAGGATGGAAGATAGGATAGGATAGAGGATAGGATAGGATAGAGGATAGTATAGGATAGAGGAAAGGATAGGATAGAGTATTGGACAGGATAGAGGATAGGATAGAGGATAGGATGGAGGAAAGGATAGGATCGAGTATAGGACAGGATAGAGGATAGGATAGAGGTTAGGATAGAGGATAAGATAGAGGATAGGATAGAGGATAGGATAGGATAGAGGATCGGATAGAGGATAGGATAGGATAGAGGATAGGATAGAGGATAGGATAGACGATAGGATAGAGGATAGGATAGGATACAGGATAGGATAGAGGGTAGGATAGGATAGAGAATAGGATAGGATAGATGATATTATAGCAAAGAGGATAGAATAGGATAGAGAAACGATATTATGGGCTATATGGCAGGATGGAGGACACGATAGGATAGAGGAAAGGATAGGAAAGTGGATAGGATAGGATGGATGATAGGATAGAGGATAGGATAGAGGATTGGATAGGATAGAGGATATTTTAAGATAGAGAATAGGATAGGATAGAGGATAGGATACGATAGAGGATAGGGTAGAGGATAGGATAGTTGATAGTATAGAGGATAGGATAGAATAGAGTATAGGATAATGTAGAGGATAGGATAGGATAGAGGATAGGATAGGATAGAGGATTGGGTAGGATAGAGGATAGGATAGGATAGAGGATAGGATAGGATAGAGGATAGGATAGGATAGAGGATAGGATAGGATAGAGGATAGGATAGGATAGAGGATAGGATAGGATTGAGGATAGGATAGGATAGAGGATAGGATAGAGGATAGGATAGAGGATTGGATAGGATAGAGAATCTAATAGGATAGAGAATAGGATAGGATAGAGGATAGGATAGGATAGAGGATAGGATAGAGGATAGGATAGAGGATAGGATAGAATAGAGGATAGGATAATATAGAGGATAGGATAGGATAGAGGATAGGATAGGATAGAGGATAGGATAGGAGAGAGTATAGTATAGGATAGAGGACAGGATAGGATAGAGGATAGGATAGGATAGAGGATAGGATAGAGGATAGGATAGGATAGAGGATAGGATAGGATAGAGGATAGGATAGGATAGAGGATAGGATAGAGGATAGGATAGCGGATAGGATAGAGGATAGCATAGAAGATTGGATAGGATAGGGGATAGGATAGGATAGAGGATAGGATAGGATAGAGGGTAGAATGGGATAGAGGATAGGATACGATAGAGGATAGGATAGGATAGATGATATTATAGGAAAGAGGATAGGATATGATGGAGGATTCGATATTATATAGGATAGGATAGGGGATTGGATAGGATAGAGGATAGGATAGGATAGAGGATAGTATATAATACAGTATAGGATAGGATAGAGGACAGTACGGGTTAGATGATAGGATAGGATAGAGGAAAGAATAGGATAGAGTATAGGACAGGATAGAGGATAGGATAGGATAGAGGATAGGATAGTATAGAGGATAGGATAGGATAGAGGATAGGATAGGGTACAGGATAGGATAGGATAGAGGATAGGATAGGATAGGATAGAGGATAGGATAGGATAGAGGATAGGATATTATAGAGGATAGGATAGGATAGAGGATAGGATAGGATAGAGGATAGGATACAAGATAGGATAGGATAGAGAATAAGGAGGGATAGAGGATACAATTGGATAGATGATAGGATAGGATAGAGGATAGGGTAGGATAGAGGATAGGATAGGATAGAGGATAGGATAGGATGGAGGATAGGATAGGATAGAGGATATAATAGGATTGAGGAAAGGATAGGATAGATGATAGGATAGGATAGAGGATAGGATAGGATAGAGGATAGGATAGGATAGAGGATAGGATAGGATAGAGGATATGATAGACGATAGGATAGGATAGAGGATAGAATAGGATAGAGGATAGGATAGGATAGAGGATCGGATAGAGGATAGGATAGGATAGAGGATAGTATAGGATAGAGGATATGATAGGATAGAGGATAGGATAGGATAAAGGATAGGATAGGATAGAGGATAGGATAGGATACAGGATAGGATCGGATAGAGGATCGGATAGAGGATAGGATAGGATAGAGGATAGGATAGGATAGAGGATAGGATAGGATAGAGGACAGGATAGGATAGAGGATAGGATAGGATAGAGGAAAGGATAGGATGGAGGATAGGATAGGATAGAGGATAGGATACGATAGAGGATAGGATAGAGGATAGGATAGGATAGAGGATAGTATAGGATAGAGGATAGGATAGAGGATAGTATAGGATAGAGGATAGGATAGAATAGAGGATAGGATAGGATAAAGGATAGGATAGGATAGAGGATAGGATAGGATAGAGGATAGGATAGAGGATAGGATAGAGGATCGGATAGAGGATAGGATAGGTTAGAGGATAGGATAGGATAGAGGATATGATAGGATATAGGATAGGATACGATAGAGGATAGGATAGACGATAGGATAGGATAGAGGATCTGATAGAGGATAGGATAGGATACAGGATAGGATAGGATAGAGGATCGGATAGGATAGAGGATAGGATACGATAGAGGATAGGATAGAGGATAGGATAGGATAGAGGATAGTATAGGATAGAGGATAGGATAGGATAGAGGATAGTATAGGATAGAGGATAGGATAGAATAGAGGATAGGATAGGATAAAGGATAGGATAGGATAGAGGATAGGATAGGATAGAGGATAGGATGAGGATAGGATAGAGGATAGGATAGGATACAGGATAGGATAGAGGATAGGATAGCGGATAGGATAGAGGATAGGATAAAGGATAGGATAGGATAGAGGATAGGATAGGATAGAGGATAGGATTGAGGATAGGATAGCGGATAGGATAGAGGATAGGATAGAGGATAGGATAGGATTGAGGATAGGATAGGATAGAGGATAGGATACGATAGAGGATAGGATAGAGGATAGGATAGGATAGAGGATAGGATAGGATAGAGGATAGTATAGGATAGAGGATAGGATAGAATAGAGGATAGAGGATAGGATAGGATTGAGGATAGGATAGGATAGAGGATATGATAGAGGAAAGGATAGGATAGAGTATAGGACAGGATAGAGGATAGGATAGAGGATAGGATAGAGGATTGGATAGGATAGAGAATAGGATAGGATAGAGGATAGGATAGGATAGAGGATAGGATAGAGGATAGGATAGAATAGAGGATAGGATAATATAGAGGATAGGATAGGATAGAGGATAGGATAGGATAGAGGATAGTATAAGATAGAGGATAGGATAGGATAGAGGATAGGATAGGATAGAGGATAGGATAGAGGATAGGATAGCGGTTAGGATAGAGGATAGGATAGAGGATAGGATAGGATAGGATAGAGGATAGGATAGAGGATAGGATAGGATAGGATAGAGGATAGGATAGAGGATAGGATAGCGGATAGGATACAGGATAGCATAGAGGATAGGATAGGATAGAGGATAGTATATAATACAGTATAGGATAGGATTGAGGACAGGACGGGTTAGATGATAGGATAGGATAGAGGAAAGAATAGGATAGAGTATAGGACAGGATAGAGGATAGGATAGGATAGTGGATAGGATAGCATAGAGGATAGGATAGGATAGAGGATAGGATAGGGTACAGGATAGGATAGGATAGAGGATAGGATAGGATAGGATAGAGGATAGGATAGGATAGAGGATAGGATAGGATAGAGGATAGGATATTATAGAGGATAGGATAGGATAGAGTATAGGATAGGATAGAGGATAGGATACAAGATAGGATAGGATAGAGAATAAGGAGGGATAGAGGATACAATTGGATAGATGATAGGATAGGATAGAGGATAGGGTAGGATAGAGGATAGGATAGGATAGAGGATAGGATAGGATGGAGGATAGGATAGGATAGAGGATATAATAGGATTGAGGAAAGGATAGGATAGATGATAGGATAGGATAGAGGATAGGATAGGATAGAGGATAGGATAGGATAGAGGATAGGATAGGATAGAGGATATGATAGACGATAGGATAGGATAGAGGATAGAATAGGATAGAGGATAGGATAGGATAGAGGATCGGATAGAGGATAGGATAGGATAGAGGATAGTATAGGATAGAGGATATGATAGGATAGAGGATAGGATAGGATAAAGGATAGGATAGGATAGAGGATAGGATAGGATACAGGATAGGATCGGATAGAGGATCGGATAGAGGATAGGATAGGATAGAGGATAGGATAGGATAGAGGATAGGATAGGATAGAGGACAGGATAGGATAGAGGATAGGATAGGATAGAGGAAAGGATAGGATGGAGGATAGGATAGGATAGAGGATAGGATACGATAGAGGATAGGATAGAGGATAGGATAGGATAGAGGATAGTATAGGATAGAGGATAGGATAGGATAGAGGATAGTATAGGATAGAGGATAGGATAGAATAGAGGATAGGATAGGATGAAGGATAGGATAGGATAGAGGATAGGATAGGATAGAGGATAGGATAGAGGATAGGATAGAGGATAGGATAGGATACAGGATAGGATAGAGGATAGGATAGCGGATAGGATAGAGGATAGGATAAAGGATAGGATAGGATAGAGGATAGGATAGGATAGAGGATAGGATTGAGGATAGGATAGCGGATAGGATAGAGGATAGGATAGAGGATAGGATAGGATTGAGGATAGGATAGGATAGAGGATAGGATTGAGGATACGATAGGATAGAGGATAGGATAGAGGATAGGATAGAGGATTGGATAGGATAGAGAATCTAATAGGATAGAGAATAGGATAGGATAGATGATAGGATAGGATAGAGGATAGGATAGAGGATAGGATAATATAGAGGATAGGATAGGATAGAGGATAGGATAGGATAGAGGATAGGATAGGATAGAGGATAGTATAGGATAGAGGATAGGATAGGATAGAGGATAGGATAGGATAGAGGATAGGATAGAGGATAGGATAGAGGATAGGATAGGATAAATGATAGGATAGGATAGAGGATAGGATAGGATAGATGATATTATAGGAAAGAGGATAGGATATGATGGAGGATTCGATATTATATAGGATAGGATAGGGGATTGGATAGGATAGAGGATAGGATAGGATAGAGGATAGTATATAATACAGTATAGGATAGGATAGAGGACAGTACGGGTTAGATGATAGGATAGGATAGAGGAAAGAATAGGATAGAGTATAGGACAGGATAGAGGATAGGATAGGATAGAGGATAGGATAGTATAGAGGATAGGATAGGATAGAGGATAGGATAGGGTACAGGATAGGATAGGATAGAGGATAGGATAGGATAGGATAGAGGATAGGATAGGATAGAGGATAGGATATTATAGAGGATAGGATAGGATAGAGGATAGGATAGGATAGAGGATAGGATACAAGATAGGATAGGATAGAGAATAAGGAGGGATAGAGGATACAATTGGATAGATGATAGGATAGGATAGAGGATAGGGTAGGATAGAGGATAGGATAGGATAGAGGATAGGATAGGATGGAGGATAGGATAGGATAGAGGATATAATAGGATTGAGGAAAGGATAGGATAGATGATAGGATAGGATAGAGGATAGGATAGGATAGAGGATAGGATAGGATAGAGGATAGGATAGGATAGAGGATATGATAGACGATAGGATAGGATAGAGGATAGAATAGGATAGAGGATAGGATAGGATAGAGGATCGGATAGAGGATAGGATAGGATAGAGGATAGTATAGGATAGAGGATATGATAGGATAGAGGATAGGATAGGATAAAGGATAGGATAGGATAGAGGATAGGATAGGATACAGGATAGGATCGGATAGAGGATCGGATAGAGGATAGGATAGGATAGAGGATAGGATAGGATAGAGGATAGGATAGGATAGAGGACAGGATAGGATAGAGGATAGGATAGGATAGAGGAAAGGATAGGATGGAGGATAGGATAGGATAGAGGATAGGATACGATAGAGGATAGGATAGAGGATAGGATAGGATAGAGGATAGTATAGGATAGAGGATAGGATAGAGGATAGTATAGGATAGAGGATAGGATAGAATAGAGGATAGGATAGGATAAAGGATAGGATAGGATAGAGGATAGGATAGGATAGAGGATAGGATAGAGGATAGGATAGAGGATCGGATAGAGGATAGGATAGGTTAGAGGATAGGATAGGATAGAGGATATGATAGGATATAGGATAGGATACGATAGAGGATAGGATAGACGATAGGATAGGATAGAGGATCTGATAGAGGATAGGATAGGATACAGGATAGGATAGGATAGAGGATCGGATAGGATAGAGGATAGGATACGATAGAGGATAGGATAGAGGATAGGATAGGATAGAGGATAGTATAGGATAGAGGATAGGATAGGATAGAGGATAGTATAGGATAGAGGATAGGATAGAATAGAGGATAGGATAGGATAAAGGATAGGATAGGATAGAGGATAGGATAGGATAGAGGATAGGATGAGGATAGGATAGAGGATAGGATAGGATACAGGATAGGATAGAGGATAGGATAGCGGATAGGATAGAGGATAGGATAAAGGATAGGATAGGATAGAGGATAGGATAGGATAGAGGATAGGATTGAGGATAGGATAGCGGATAGGATAGAGGATAGGATAGAGGATAGGATAGGATTGAGGATAGGATAGGATAGAGGATAGGATACGATAGAGGATAGGATAGAGGATAGGATAGGATAGAGGATAGGATAGGATAGAGGATAGTATAGGATAGAGGATAGGATAGAATAGAGGATAGAGGATAGGATAGGATTGAGGATAGGATAGGATAGAGGATATGATAGAGGAAAGGATAGGATAGAGTATAGGACAGGATAGAGGATAGGATAGAGGATAGGATAGAGGATTGGATAGGATAGAGAATAGGATAGGATAGAGGATAGGATAGGATAGAGGATAGGATAGAGGATAGGATAGAATAGAGGATAGGATAATATAGAGGATAGGATAGGATAGAGGATAGGATAGGATAGAGGATAGTATAAGATAGAGGATAGGATAGGATAGAGGATAGGATAGGATAGAGGATAGGATAGAGGATAGGATAGCGGTTAGGATAGAGGATAGGATAGAGGATAGGATAGGATAGGATAGAGGATAGGATAGAGGATAGGATAGGATAGGATAGAGGATAGGATAGAGGATAGGATAGCGGATAGGATACAGGATAGCATAGAGGATAGGATAGGATAGAGGATAGTATATAATACAGTATAGGATAGGATTGAGGACAGGACGGGTTAGATGATAGGATAGGATAGAGGAAAGAATAGGATAGAGTATAGGACAGGATAGAGGATAGGATAGGATAGAGGATAGGATAGCATAGAGGATAGGATAGGATAGAGGATAGGATAGGGTACAGGATAGGATAGGATAGAGGATAGGATAGGATAGGATAGAGGATAGGATAGGATAGAGGATAGGATAGGATAGAGGATAGGATATTATAGAGGATAGGATAGGATAGAGTATAGGATAGGATAGAGGATAGGATACAAGATAGGATAGGATAGAGAATAAGGAGGGATAGAGGATACAATTGGATAGATGATAGGATAGGATAGAGGATAGGGTAGGATAGAGGATAGGATAGGATAGAGGATAGGATAGGATGGAGGATAGGATAGGATAGAGGATATAATAGGATTGAGGAAAGGATAGGATAGATGATAGGATAGGATAGAGGATAGGATAGGATAGAGGATAGGATAGGATAGAGGATAGGATAGGATAGAGGATATGATAGACGATAGGATAGGATAGAGGATAGAATAGGATAGAGGATAGGATAGGATAGAGGATCGGATAGAGGATAGGATAGGATAGAGGATAGTATAGGATAGAGGATATGATAGGATAGAGGATAGGATAGGATAAAGGATAGGATAGGATAGAGGATAGGATAGGATACAGGATAGGATCGGATAGAGGATCGGATAGAGGATAGGATAGGATAGAGGATAGGATAGGATAGAGGATAGGATAGGATAGAGGACAGGATAGGATAGAGGATAGGATAGGATAGAGGAAAGGATAGGATGGAGGATAGGATAGGATAGAGGATAGGATACGATAGAGGATAGGATAGAGGATAGGATAGGATAGAGGATAGTATAGGATAGAGGATAGGATAGGATAGAGGATAGTATAGGATAGAGGATAGGATAGAATAGAGGATAGGATAGGATGAAGGATAGGATAGGATAGAGGATAGGATAGGATAGAGGATAGGATAGAGGATAGGATAGAGGATAGGATAGGATACAGGATAGGATAGAGGATAGGATAGCGGATAGGATAGAGGATAGGATAAAGGATAGGATAGGATAGAGGATAGGATAGGATAGAGGATAGGATTGAGGATAGGATAGCGGATAGGATAGAGGATAGGATAGAGGATAGGATAGGATTGAGGATAGGATAGGATAGAGGATAGGATTGAGGATACGATAGGATAGAGGATAGGATAGAGGATAGGATAGAGGATTGGATAGGATAGAGAATCTAATAGGATAGAGAATAGGATAGGATAGATGATAGGATAGGATAGAGGATAGGATAGAGGATAGGATAATATAGAGGATAGGATAGGATAGAGGATAGGATAGGATAGAGGATAGGATAGGATAGAGGATAGTATAGGATAGAGGATAGGATAGGATAGAGGATAGGATAGGATAGAGGATAGGATAGAGGATAGGATAGAGGATAGGATAGGATAAATGATAGGATAGGATAGAGGATAGGATAGGATAGAGGATCGGATAGAGGATAGGATAGGTTAGAGGATAGGATAGGATAGAGGATATGATAGGATATAGGATAGGATACGATAGAGGATAGGATAGACGATAGGATAGGATAGAGGATCTGATAGAGGATAGGATAGGATACAGGATAGGATAGGATAGAGGATCGGATAGGGGATAGGATAGGATAGAGGATAGGATAGGATAGAGGATAGGATAGGATAGAGGACAGGATAGGATAGAGGATAGGATAGGATAGAGGAAAGGATAGGATGGAGGATAGGATAGGATAGAGTATAGGATACGATAGAGGATAGGATAGAGGATAGGATAGGATAGAGGATAGTATAGGATAGAGCATAGGATAGAATAGAGGATAGGATAGGATAAAGGATAGGATAGGATAGAGAAAAGGATAGGATAGAGGATAGGATAGGATAGAGGACAGGATAGGATAGAGGATAGGATAGGATAGAGGAAAGGATAGGATGGAGGATAGGATAGGATAGAGGATAGGATACGATAGAGGATAGGATAGAGGATAGGATAGGATAGAGGATAGGATAGGGTAGAGGATAGGATATCATAGAGGATAGGATAGGATAGAGGATAGGATAGGTTAGAGGATAGGATAGAATAGAGGATAGGATAGGATGGAGGATAGGATAGGGTAGAGTATAGGATAGAGGGTAGGATAGAGGATGGGATATAGGATAGGATAGAGGATAGGATAGGATAGAGGATAGGATAGAGGATAGGATAGAGGATAGGATAGAGGATAGGATAGAGGATAGGATAGAGGATAGGATAGGATAGAGTATAGATTAGGATAGAGGAAAGGATAGGATAGAG
Organism: Halictus rubicundus; assembly: GCF_050948215.1. Lineage (NCBI taxonomy): Eukaryota > Metazoa > Arthropoda > Insecta > Hymenoptera > Halictidae > Halictus > Halictus rubicundus. The sequence goes on along the minus strand of NW_027489001.1, from coordinate 64,415 downwards.
GATAGGATATCATAGAGGATAGGATAGGATAGGAGAGAGGATAGGATAGAGGATAGGATAGCGGATAGGATAGAGGATAGCATAGAGGATAGGATAGGATAGGGGATAGGATAGGATAGAGGATAGGATAGGATAGAGGGTAGAATGGGATAGAGGATAGGATAGGATCGAGGATAGGATAGGATAGAGGATAGAATAGGATAGAGGATCGGATAGAGGATAGAATAGGATAGACGATAGGATAGGATAGAGGATAGGATAGGATAGAGGATAGTATAGGAAAGAGGATAGGATAGGAGAGAGGATAGGATAGGATAGAGGATAGGATAGGATAGAGGATAGGATAGGATAGAGGACAGGATAGAGGATAGGATAGAGGGTAGGATAGGATAGAGGATAGAATAGGATAGAGGATAGGATAGGATAGAGGATCGGATAGAGGATAGGATAGGATAGAGGATAGGATAGGATAGAGGAAAGGATAGGATGGAGGATAGGATAGGATAGAGGATAGGATACGATAGAGGATAGGATAGAGGATAGGATAGGATAGAGGATAGGATAGGATAGAGGATAGTATAGGATAGAGGATAGGATAGAATAGAGGATAGAGGATAGGATAGGATTGAGGATAGGATAGGATAGCGGATAGGATAGAGGATAGTATAGAGGATTGGATAGGATAGAGAATCTAATAGGATATAGAATAGGATAGGATAGTGGATAGGATAGGATAGAGGATAGGATAGGATAGAGGATAGGATAGAGGATAGGATAGAATAGAGGATAGGATAATATAGAGGATAGGATAGGATAGAGGATAGGATAGGATAGAGGATAGTATAGGATAGAGGATAGGATAGGATAGAGGATAGGATAGGATAGAGGATAGGATAGGATAGAGGATAGGATAGCATAGAGGATAGGATAGGATAGAGGATAGGATAGGGTACAGGATAGGATAGGATAGAGGATAGGATAGGATAGGATAGAGGATAGGATAGGATAGAGGATAGGATAGGATAGAGGATAGGATAGGATAGAGGATAGGATAGGATAGAGGATAGGATAGGATAGAGGATAGGATAGGATAGAGGATAGGATAGGATAGAGGAGAGGATGGGATAGAGGATAGGATAGGATAGAGGATAGGATACAAGATAGGATAGGATAGAGAATAAGGAGGGATAGAGGATAGGATAGGATAGAGGATAGGATAGGATAGAGGATAGGATAGGATGGAGTATAGGATAGGATAGAGGATATAATAGGATTGAGGAAAGGATAGGATAGAGGATAGGATAGGATAGAGGATAGGATAGGATAGAGGATAGGATAGGATAGAGGATAGGATAGGATAGAGGATAGGATAGAGGATAGGATAGGATAGAGCATCTGATAGAGGATAGGATAGGATATAGGATAGGATAGGATAGAGGATCGGATAGAGGATAGGATAGGATAGAGGATAGGATAGGATAGAGGATAGGATAGGATAGAGGACAGGATAGGATAGAGGATAGGATAGGATAGAGGAAAGGATAGGATGGAGGATAGGATAGGATAGAGGATAGGATACGATAGAGGATAGGATAGAGGATAGGATTGGATAGAGGATAGGATAGGATAGAGGATAGTATAGGATAGAGGATAGGATAGAATAGAGGATAGAGGATAGGATAGGATTGAGGATAGGATAGGATAGAGGATATGATAGAGGAAAGGATAGGATAGAGTATAGGACAGGATAGAGGATCGGATAGAGGATAGGATAGGATAGAGGATAGGATAGGATAGAGGATAGGATAGGATAGAGGATAGGATAGCATAGAGGATAGGATAGGATAGAGGATAGGATAGGGTACAGGATAGGATAGGATAGAGGATAGGATAGGATAGGATAGAGGATAGGATAGGATAGAGGATAGGATATTATAGAGGATAGGATAGGATAGAGGATAGGGTAGGATAGAGGATAGGATAGGATAGAGGATAGGATAGGATGGAGGATAGGATAGGATAGAGGATATAATAGGATTGAGGAAAGGATAGGATAGATGATAGGATAGGATAGAGGATAGGATAGGATAGAGGATAGGATAGGATAGAGGATAGGATAGGATAGAGGATATGATAGACGATAGGATAGGATAGAGGATAGAATAGGATAGAGGATAGGATAGGATAGAGGATCGGATAGAGGATAGGATAGGATAGAGGATAGTATAGGATAGAGGATATGATAGGATAGAGGATAGGATAGGATAAAGGATAGGATAGGATAGAGGATAGGATAGGATACAGGATAGGATCGGATAGAGGATCGGATAGAGGATAGGATAGGATAGAGGATAGGATAGGATAGAGGATAGGATAGGATAGAGGACAGGATAGGATAGAGGATAGGATAGGATAGAGGAAAGGATAGGATGGAGGATAGGATAGGATAGAGGATAGGATACGATAGAGGATAGGATAGAGGATAGGATAGGATAGAGGATAGTATAGGATAGAGGATAGGATAGGATAGAGGATAGTATAGGATAGAGGATAGGATAGAATAGAGGATAGGATAGGATAAAGGATAGGATAGGATAGAGGATAGGATAGGATAGAGGATAGGATAGAGGATAGGATAGAGGATAGGATAGGATACAGGATAGGATAGAGGATAGGATAGCGGATAGGATAGAGGATAGGATAAAGGATAGGATAGGATAGAGGATAGGATAGGATAGAGGATAGGATTGAGGATAGGATAGCGGATAGGATAGAGGATAGGATAGAGGATAGGATAGGATTGAGGATAGGATAGGATAGAGGATAGGATACGATAGAGGATAGGATAGAGGATAGGATAGGATAGAGGATAGGATAGGATAGAGGATAGTATAGGATAGAGGATAGGATAGAATAGAGGATAGAGGATAGGATAGGATTGAGGATAGGATAGGATAGAGGATATGATAGAGGAAAGGATAGGATAGAGTATAGGACAGGATAGAGGATAGGATAGAGGATAGGATAGAGGATTGGATAGGATAGAGAATAGGATAGGATAGAGGATAGGATAGGATAGAGGATAGGATAGAGGATAGGATAGAATAGAGGATAGGATAATATAGAGGATAGGATAGGATAGAGGATAGGATAGGATAGAGGATAGTATAAGATAGAGGATAGGATAGGATAGAGGATAGGATAGGATAGAGGATAGGATAGAGGATAGGATAGCGGTTAGGATAGAGGATAGGATAGAGGATAGGATAGGATAGGATAGAGGATAGGATAGGATAGAGGATAGGATATTATAGAGGATAGGATAGGATAGAGGATAGGATAGGATAGAGGATAGGATACAAGATAGGATAGGATAGAGAATAAGGAGGGATAGAGGATACAATTGGATAGATGATAGGATAGGATAGAGGATAGGGTAGGATAGAGGATAGGATAGGATAGAGGATAGGATAGGATGGAGGATAGGATAGGATAGAGGATATAATAGGATTGAGGAAAGGATAGGATAGATGATAGGATAGGATAGAGGATAGGATAGGATAGAGGATAGGATAGGATAGAGGATAGGATAGGGTACAGGATAGGATAGGATAGAGGATAGGATAGGATAGGATAGAGGATAGGATAGGATAGAGGATAGGATAGGATAGAGGATAGGATAGGATAGAGGATAGGATAGGATAGAGGATAGGATAGGATAGAGGATAGGATAGGATAGAGGATAGGATAGGATAGAGGATAGGATAGGATAGAGGATAGGATAGGATAGAGGATAGGATAGGATAGAGGATAGGATACAAGATAGGATAGGATAGAGAATAAGGAGGGATAGAGGATAGGATAGGATAGAGGATAGGATAGGATAGAGGATAGGATAGGATGGAGTATAGGATAGGATAGAGGATATAATAGGATTGAGGAAAGGATAGGATAGAGGATAGGATAGGATAGAGGATAGGATAGGATAGAGGATAGGATAGGATAGAGGATAGGATAGGATAGAGGATAGGATAGAGGATAGGATAGGATAGAGCATCTGATAGAGGATAGGATAGGATATAGGATAGGATAGGATAGAGGATCGGATAGAGGATAGGATAGGATAGAGGATAGGATAGGATAGAGGATAGGATAGGATAGAGGACAGGATAGGATAGAGGATATAATAGGATTGAGGAAAGGATAGGATAGATGATAGGATAGGATAGAGGATAGGATAGGATAGAGGATAGGATAGGATAGAGGATAGGATAGGGTACAGGATAGGATAGGATAGAGGATAGGATAGGATAGGATAGAGGATAGGATAGGATAGAGGATAGGATAGGATAGAGGATAGGATAGGATAGAGGATAGGATAGGATAGAGGATAGGATAGGATAGAGGATAGGATAGGATAGAGGATAGGATAGGATAGAGGATAGGATAGGATAGAGGATAGGATAGGATAGAGGATAGGATAGGATAGAGGATAGGATAGGATAGAGGATAGGATAGGATAGAGGATAGGATAGGATAGAGGATAGGATACAAGATAGGATAGGATAGAGAATAAGGAGGGATAGAGGATAGGATAGGATAGAGGATAGGATAGGATAGAGGATAGGATAGGATGGCGTATAGGATAGGATAGAGGATATAATAGGATTGAGGCAAGGATAGGATAGAGGATAGGATAGGATAGAGGATAGGATAGGATAGAGGATAGGATAGGATAGAGGATAGGATAGGATAGAGGATAGGATAGGATAGAGGATAGGATAGAGGATAGGATAGGATAGAGCATCTGATAGAGGATAGGATAGGATATAGGATAGGATAGGATAGAGGATCGGATAGAGGATAGGATAGGATAGAGGATAGGATAGGATAGAGGATAGGATAGGATAGAGGACAGGATAGGATAGAGGATAGGATAGGATAGAGGAAAGGATAGGATGGAGGATAGGATAGGATAGAGGATAGGATACGATAGAGGATAGGATAGAGGATAGGATTGGATAGAGGATAGGATAGGATAGAGGATAGTATAGGATAGAGGATAGGATAGAATAGAGGATAGAGGATAGGATAGGATTGAGGATAGGATAGGATAGAGGATATGATAGAGGAAAGGATAGGATAGAGTATAGGACAGGATAGAGGATCGGATAGAGGATAGGATAGGATAGAGGATAGGATAGGATAGAGGATAGGATAGGATAGAGGATAGGATAGCATAGAGGATAGGATAGGATAGAGGATAGGATAGGGTACAGGATAGGATAGGATAGAGGATAGGATAGGATAGGATAGAGGATAGGATAGGATAGAGGATAGGATATTATAGAGGATAGGATAGGATAGAGGATAGGATAGGATAGAGGATAGGATACAAGATAGCATAGGATAGAGAATAAGGAGGGATAGAGGATACAATTGGATAGATGATAGGATAGGATAGAGGATAGGGTAGGATAGAGGATAGGATAGGATAGAGGATAGGATAGGATGGAGGATAGGATAGGATAGAGGATATAATAGGATTGAGGAAAGGATAGGATAGATGATAGGATAGGATAGAGGATAGGATAGGATTGAGGATAGGATAGGATAGAGGATAGGATAGGATAGAGGATATGATAGACGATAGGATAGGATAGAGGATAGAATAGGATAGAGGATAGGATAGGATAGAGGATCGGATAGAGGATAGGATAGGATAGAGGATAGTATAGGATAGAGGATATGATAGGATAGAGGATAGGATAGGATAAAGGATAGGATAGGATAGAGGATAGGATAGGATACAGGATAGGATCGGATAGAGGATCGGATAGAGGATAGGATAGGATAGAGGATAGGATAGGATAGAGGATAGGATAGGATAGAGGACAGGATAGGATAGAGGATAGGATAGGATAGAGGAAAGGATAGGATGGAGGATAGGATAGGATAGAGGATAGGATACGATAGAGGATAGGATAGAGGATAGGATAGGATAGAGGATAGTATAGGATAGAGGATAGGATAGGATAGAGGATAGTATAGGACAGAGGATAGGATAGAATAGAGGATAGGATAGGATAAAGGATAGGATAGGATAGAGGATAGGATAGGATAGAGGATAGGATAGAGGATAGGATAGAGGATAGGATAGGATACAGGATAGGATAGAGGATAGGATAGCGGATAGGATAGAGGATAGGATAAAGGATAGGATAGGATAGAGGATAGGATAGGATAGAGGATAGGATTGAGGATAGGATAGCGGATAGGATAGAGGATAGGATAGAGGATAGGATAGGATTGAGGATAGGATAGGATAGAGGATAGGATACGATAGAGGATAGGATAGAGGATAGGATAGGATAGAGGATAGGATAGGATAGAGGATAGTATAGGATAGAGGATAGGATAGAATAGAGGATAGAGGATAGGATAGGATTGAGGATAGGATAGGATAGAGGATATGATAGAGGAAAGGATAGGATAGAGTATAGGACAGGATAGAGGATAGGATAGAGGATAGGATAGAGGATTGGATAGGATAGAGAATAGGATAGGATAGAGGATAGGATAGGATAGAGGATAGGATAGAGGATAGGATAGAATAGAGGATAGGATAATATAGAGGATAGGATAGGATAGAGGATAGGATAGGATAGAGGATAGTATAAGATAGAGGATAGGATAGGATAGAGGATAGGATAGGGTACAGGATAGGATAGGATAGAGGATAGGATAGGATAGGATAGAGGATAGGATAGGATAGAGGATAGGATATTATAGAGGATAGGATAGGATAGAGGATAGGATAGGATAGAGGATAGGATACAAGATAGGATAGGATAGAGAATAAGGAGGGATAGAGGATACAATTGGATAGATGATAGGATAGGATAGAGGATAGGGTAGGATAGAGGATAGGATAGGATAGAGGATAGGATAGGATGGAGGATAGGATGGGATAGAGGATATAATAGGATTGAGGAAAGGATAGGATAGATGATAGGATAGGATAGAGGATAGGATAGGATAGAGGATAGGATAGGATAGAGGATAGGATAGGATAGAGGATATGATAGACGATAGGATAGGATAGAGGATAGAATAGGATAGAGGATAGGATAGGATAGAGGATCGGATAGAGGATAGGATAGGATAGAGGATAGTATAGGATAGAGGATATGATAGGATAGAGGATAGGATAGGATAAAGGATAGGATAGGATAGAGGATAGGATAGGATGCAGGATAGGATCGGATAGAGGATCGGATAGAGGATAGGATAGGATAGAGGATAGGATAGGATAGAGGATAGGATAGGATAGAGGACAGGATAGGATAGAGGATAGGATAGGATAGAGGAAAGGATAGGATGGAGGATAGGATAGGATAGAGGATAGGATACGATAGAGGATAGGATAGAGGATAGGATAGGATAGAGGATAGTATAGGATAGAGGATAGGATAGGATAGAGGATAGTATAGGATAGAGGATAGGATAGAATAGAGGATAGGATAGGATAAAGGATAGGATAGGATAGAGGATAGGATAGGATAGAGGATAGGATAGAGGATAGGATAGAGGATAGGATAGGATACAGGATAGGATAGAGGATAGGATAGCGGATAGGATAGAGGATAGGATAAAGGATAGGATAGGATAGAGGATAGGATAGGATAGAGGATAGGATTGAGGATAGGATAGCGGATAGGATAGAGGATAGGATAGAGGATAGGATAGGATTGAGGATAGGATAGGATAGAGGATAGGATTGAGGATACGATAGGATAGAGGATAGGATAGAGGATAGGATAGAGGATTGGATAGGATAGAGAATGTAATAGGATAGAGAATAGGATAGGATAGATGATAGGATAGGATAGAGGATAGGATAGAGGATAGGATAATATAGAGGATAGGATAGGATAGAGGATAGGATAGGATAGAGGATAGGATAGGATAGAGGATAGTATAGGATAGAGGATAGGATAGGATAGAGGATAGGATAGGATAGAGGATAGGATAGAGGATAGGATAGAGGATAGGATAGGATAAATGATAGGATAGGATAGAGGATAGGATAGGATAGAGGATCGGATAGAGGATAGGATAGGTTAGAGGATAGGATAGGATAGAGGATATGATAGGATATAGGATAGGATACGATAGAGGATAGGATAGACGATAGGATAGGATAGAGGATCTGATAGAGGATAGGATAGGATACAGGATAGGATAGGATAGAGGATCGGATAGGGGATAGGATAGGATAGAGGATAGGATAGGATAGAGGATAGGATAGGATAGAGGACAGGATAGGATAGAGGATAGGATAGGATAGAGGAAAGGATAGGATGGAGGATAGGATAGGATAGAGTATAGGATACGATAGAGGATAGGATAGGATACAGGATAGGATCGGATAGAGGATCGGATAGAGGATAGGATAGGATAGAGGATAGGATAGGATAGAGGATAGGATAGGATAGAGGACAGGATAGGATAGAGGATAGGATAGGATAGAGGAAAGGATAGGATGGAGGATAGGATAGGATAGAGGATAGGATACGATAGAGGATAGGATAGAGGATAGGATAGGATAGAGGATAGTATAGGATAGAGGATAGGATAGGATAGAGGATAGTATAGGACAGAGGATAGGATAGAATAGAGGATAGGATAGGATAAAGGATAGGATAGGATAGAGGATAGGATAGGATAGAGGATAGGATAGAGGATAGGATAGAGGATAGGATAGGATACAGGATAGGATAGAGGATAGGATAGCGGATAGGATAGAGGATAGGATAAAGGATAGGATAGGATAGAGGATAGGATAGGATAGAGGATAGGATTGAGGATAGGATAGCGGATAGGATAGAGGATAGGATAGAGGATAGGATAGGATTGAGGATAGGATAGGATAGAGGATAGGATACGATAGAGGATAGGATAGAGGATAGGATAGGATAGAGGATAGGATAGGATAGAGGATAGTATAGGATAGAGGATAGGATAGAATAGAGGATAGAGGATAGGATAGGATTGAGGATAGGATAGGATAGAGGATATGATAGAGGAAAGGATAGGATAGAGTATAGGACAGGATAGAGGATAGGATAGAGGATAGGATAGAGGATTGGATAGGATAGAGAATAGGATAGGATAGAGGATAGGATAGGATAGAGGATAGGATAGAGGATAGGATAGAATAGAGGATAGGATAATATAGAGGATAGGATAGGATAGAGGATAGGATAGGATAGAGGATAGTATAAGATAGAGGATAGGATAGGATAGAGGATAGGATAGGGTACAGGATAGGATAGGATAGAGGATAGGATAGGATAGGATAGAGGATAGGATAGGATAGAGGATAGGATATTATAGAGGATAGGATAGGATAGAGGATAGGATAGGATAGAGGATAGGATACAAGATAGGATAGGATAGAGAATAAGGAGGGATAGAGGATACAATTGGATAGATGATAGGATAGGATAGAGGATAGGGTAGGATAGAGGATAGGATAGGATAGAGGATAGGATAGGATGGAGGATAGGATAGGATAGAGGATATAATAGGATTGAGGAAAGGATAGGATAGATGATAGGATAGGATAGAGGATAGGATAGGATAGAGGATAGGATAGGATAGAGGATAGGATAGGATAGAGGATATGATAGACGATAGGATAGGATAGAGGATAGAATAGGATAGAGGATAGGATAGGATAGAGGATCGGATAGAGGATAGGATAGGATAGAGGATAGTATAGGATAGAGGATATGATAGGATAGAGGATAGGATAGGATAAAGGATAGGATAGGATAGAGGATAGGATAGGATGCAGGATAGGATCGGATAGAGGATCGGATAGAGGATAGGATAGGATAGAGGATAGGATAGGATAGAGGATAGGATAGGATAGAGGACAGGATAGGATAGAGGATAGGATAGGATAGAGGAAAGGATAGGATGGAGGATAGGATAGGATAGAGGATAGGATACGATAGAGGATAGGATAGAGGATAGGATAGGATAGAGGATAGTATAGGATAGAGGATAGGATAGGATAGAGGATAGTATAGGATAGAGGATAGGATAGAATAGAGGATAGGATAGGATAAAGGATAGGATAGGATAGAGGATAGGATAGGATAGAGGATAGGATAGAGGATAGGATAGAGGATAGGATAGGATACAGGATAGGATAGAGGATAGGATAGCGGATAGGATAGAGGATAGGATAAAGGATAGGATAGGATAGAGGATAGGATAGGATAGAGGATAGGATTGAGGATAGGATAGCGGATAGGATAGAGGATAGGATAGAGGATAGGATAGGATTGAGGATAGGATAGGATAGAGGATAGGATTGAGGATACGATAGGATAGAGGATAGGATAGAGGATAGGATAGAGGATTTAATAGGATAGAGAATGTAATAGGATAGAGAATAGGATAGGATAGATGATAGGATAGGATAGAGGATAGGATAGAGGATAGGATAATATAGAGGATAGGATAGGATAGAGGATAGGATAGGATAGAGGATAGGATAGGATAGAGGATAGTATAGGATAGAGGATAGGATAGGATAGAGGATAGGATAGGATAGAGGATAGGATAGAGGATAGGATAGAGGATAGGATAGGATAAATGATAGGATAGGATAGAGGATAGGATAGGATAGAGGATCGGATAGAGGATAGGATAGGTTAGAGGATAGGATAGGATAGAGGATATGATAGGATATAGGATAGGATACGATAGAGGATAGGATAGACGATAGGATAGGATAGAGGATCTGATAGAGGATAGGATAGGATACAGGATAGGATAGGATAGAGGATCGGATAGGGGATAGGATAGGATAGAGGATAGGATAGGATAGAGGATAGGATAGGATAGAGGACAGGATAGGATAGAGGATAGGATAGGATAGAGGAAAGGATAGGATGGAGGATAGGATAGGATAGAGTATAGGATACGATAGAGGATAGGATAGAGGATAGGATAGGATAGAGGATAGTATAGGATAGAGCATAGGATAGAATAGAGGATAGGATAGGATAAAGGATAGGATAGGATAGAGAATAGGATAGGATAGAGGATAGGATAGGATAGAGGACAGGATAGGATAGAGGATAGGATAGGATAGAGGAAAGGATAGGATGGAGGATAGGATAGGATAGAGGATAGGATACGATAGAGGATAGGATAGAGGATAGGATAGGATAGAGGATAGGATAGGGTAGAGGATAGGATATCATAGAGGATAGGATAGGATAGAGGATAGGATAGGTTAGAGGATAGGATAGAATAGAGGATAGGATAGGATGGAGGATAGGATAGGGTAGAGTATAGGATAGAGGGTAGGATAGAGGATGGGATATAGGATAGGATAGAGGATAGGATAGGATAGAGGATAGGATAGAGGATAGGATAGAGGATAGGATAGAGGATAGGATAGAGGATAGGATAGAGGATAGGATAGGATAGAGTATAGATTAGGATAGAGGAAAGGATAGGATAGAGGATAGGATATCATAGAGGATAGGATAGGATAGGATAGAGGATAGGATAGAGGATAGGATAGCGGATAGGATAGAGGATAGCATAGAGGATAGGATAGGATAGGGGATAGGATAGGATAGAGGATAGGATAGGATAGAGGGTAGAATGGGATAGAGGATAGGATAGGATCGAGGATAGGATAGGATAGAGGATAGAATAGGATAGAGGATCGGATAGAGGATAGAATAGGATAGACGATAGGATAGGATAGAGGATAGGATAGGATAGAGGATAGTATAGGAAAGAGGATAGGATAGGAGAGAGGATAGGATAGGATAGAGGATAGGATAGGATAGAGGATAGGATAGGATAGAGGACAGGATAGAGGATAGGATAGAGGGTAGGATAGGATAGAGGATAGAATAGGATAGAGGATAGGATAGGATAGAGGATCGGATAGAGGATAGGATAGGATAGAGGATAGGATAGGATAGAGGAAAGGATAGGATGGAGGATAGGATAGGATAGAGGATAGGATACGATAGAGGATAGGATAGAGGATAGGATAGGATAGAGGATAGGATAGGATAGAGGATAGTATAGGATAGAGGATAGGATAGAACAGAGGATAGAGGATAGGATAGGATTGAGGATAGGATAGGATAGAGGATAGGATAGAGGATAGTATAGAGGATTGGATAGGATAGAGGATAGGATAATATAGAGGATAGGATAGGATAGAGGATAGGATAGGATAGAGGATAGTATAGGATAGAGGATAGGACAGGATAGAGGATAGGATAGGATAGAGGATAGGATAGGATAGAGGATAGGATAGGATAGAGGATAGGATAGAGGATAGGATAGCGGTTAGGATAGAGGATAGGATAGAGGATAGGATAGGATAGGATAGAGGATAGGATAGAGGATAGGATAGCGGATAGGATACAGGATAGCATAGAGGATAGGATAGGATAGAGGATAGTATATAATACAGTATAGGATAGGATTGAGGACAGGACGGGTTAGATGATAGAATATAATAGAGGAAAGGATAGGATAGAGTATAGGACAGGATAGAGGATAGGATAGGATAGAGGATAGGATAGCATAGAGGATAGGATAGGATAGAGGATAGGATAGGGTACAGGATAGGATAGGATAGGATAGGATTGAGGATAGGATAGGATAGAGGATAGGATACAAGATAGGATAGGATAGAGAATAAGGAGGGATAGAGGATAGGATAGGATAGAGGATACAATTGGATATAGGATAGGATAGGATAGAGGATAGGATAGGATAGAGGATAGGATAGGATGGAGGATAGGATAGGATAGAGGATAGGATACGATAGAGGATAGGATAGAGGATAGGATAGGATAGAGGATAGGATAGGATAGAGGATAGTATAGGATAGAGGATAGGATAGAATAGAGGATAGGATAGGATAAAGGATAGGATAGGATAGAGGATAGGATAGGATAGAGGATAGGATACAGGATAGGATAGAGGATAGTATAGCGGATAGGATAGAGGATAGGATAAAGGATAGGATAGGATAGAGGATAGGATAGGATAGAGGATAGGATTGAGGATAGGATAGAGGATAGGATAGAATAGAGGATAGGATAATATAGAGGATAGGATAGGATACAGGATAGGATAGGATAGAGGATAGTATAGGATAGAGGATAGGATAGGATAGAGGATAGGATACGATAGAGGATAGGATAGGATAGAGGATACGATATAGGATTTAATAGGATAGAGGATAGGATACGATAGAGGATAGGATAGGATAGAGGATAGGATACGATAGAGGATAGGATAGGATAGAGGATAGGATAGGATAGAGAATAGGATACGATAGAGGATAGGATAGGATAGAGGATACGATATAGGATTTAATAGGATAGAGGATAGGATACGATAGAGGATAGGATAGGATAGAGGATAGGATACGATAGAGGATAGGATAGGATAGAGGATAGGATACGATAGAGGATAGGATAGGATAGAGAATAGGATATAGGATTGGATAGGATAGAGGATAGGATAGGATAGAGGATAGGATATTATAAAGGATAGGATAGGATACAGGATAGGATAGGATAGAGGATAGGATATGATAGAGGATAGGATAGGATAGAGGATAGGATAGGATAGAGAATAGGATAGGATAGAGGATAGGATAGGATAGAGGATAGGATAGGATAGAGGATAGGATAGGATAGAGGATAGGATAGGATAGAGGATAGGATAGGATAGAGGATAGGATAGGATAGAGGATAGGATAGGATAGAGGATAGGATAGGACAGAGGATAGGATAGGATAGAGGATAGGATAGGATAGAGGATAGGATATGATAGAGGATAGGATAGGATAGTGGATAGGATAGGATAGAGGATAGGATACGATAGAGGATAGGATAGGATAGAGGATACGATATAGGATTTAATAGGATAGAGGATAGGATACGATAGAGGATAGGATAGGATAGAGGATAGGATAGGATAGAGGATAGGATAGAGGATAGGATAGGATAGAGGATGGGATAGGATAGAGGATAATATAGGATAGAAGATAGGATAGGATAGAGGATAGGATAGGATAGAGGATAGGATAGGATAGAGGATAGGATAGGATAGAGGATAGGATAGGATAGAGGATAGGATAGGATAGAGGATAGGATACGATAGAGGATAGGATAGGATAGAGGATAGGATAGGATAGAGGATAGGATAGGATAGAGGATAGGATAGGATAGAGGATAGGATAGGACAGAGGATAGGATAGGATAGAGGATAGGATAGGATAGAGGATAGGATATGATAGAGGATAGGATAGGATAGTGGATAGGATAGGATAGAGGATAGGATAGGATATGATAGTGGATAGGATAGGATAGAGGATAGGATACGATAGAGGATAAGGATAGGATAGAGGATAGGATAGGATAGAGGATAGGATAGGATAGAGGATAGGTTATGAAAGAGGATAGGATATAGGATTGGATAGGATAGAGGATAGGATATTATAGAGGATAGGATAGGATAGAGGATAGGATATGATACAGGATAGGATAGGATAGAGGATAGGATAGGATGGAGGATAGGATAGGATACAGGATAGGATATGATAGAGGATAGGATAGGATAGAGGATAGGATAGGATAGAGGACAGGATACGATAGAGGATGGGATAGGATAGAGGATAATATAGGATAGAGGATAGGATAGGATAGAGGATAGGATAGGATAGAATATAGGATAGGATAGAGGATAGGATACGATAGAGGATAGGATAGGATAGAGGATACGATATAGGATTTAATAGGATAGAGGATAGGATACGATAGAGGATAGGATAGGATAGAGGATAGGATACGATAGAGGATAGGATAGGATAGAGAATAGGATATAGGATAGGATAGGATAGAGGATAGGATAGGATAGAGGATAGGATATTATAGTGGATAGGATAGGATAGAGCATAGGATATGATAGAGGATAGGATAGGATAGAGGATAGGATAGGATAGAGGATAGGATAGGATAGAGGATACGATATAGGATTGGATGGGATGGAGGATAGAATAGGATAGAGGATAGGATAGGATACAGGATTGGATAGGATAGAGAATAGGATAGGATAGAGGATAGGATAGGATAGAGAATAGGATAGGATAGAGGATAGGATAGGATAGAGGATAGGATAGGATAGAGGATAGGATACGATAGAGGATAGGATAGGATAGAGGATACGATATAGGATTTAATAGGATAGAGGATAGGATACGATAGAGGATAGGATAGGATAGATGATAGGATAGGATAGAGGATAGGATAGAGGATAGGATAGGATAGAGGATAGGATAGGATAGAGGATGGGATAGGATAGAGGATAATATAGGATAGAGGATAGGATAGGATAGAGGATAGGATAGGATAGAGGATAGGATAGGATAGAGGATAGGATAGGATAGAGGATAGGATAGGATAGAGGATAGGATAGGATAGAGCATAGGATATGATAGAGGATAGGATAGGATAGAGGATAGGATAGGATAGAGGATAGGATAGGATAGAGGATACGATATAGGATTGGATGGGATGGAGGATAGAATAGGATAGAGGATAGGATAGGATACAGGATTGGATAGGATAGAGAATAGGATAGGATAGAGGATAGGATAGGATAGAGAATAGGATAGGATAGAGGATAGGATAGGATAGAGGATAGGATAGGATAGAGGATAGGATACGATAGAGGATAGGATAGGATAGAGGATACGATATAGGATTTAATAGGATAGAGGATAGGATACGATAGAGGATAGGATAGGATAGATGATAGGATAGGATAGAGGATAGGATAGAGGATAGGATAGGATAGAGGATAGGATAGGATAGAGGATGGGATAGGATAGAGGATAATATAGGATAGAGGATAGGATAGGATAGAGGATAGGATAGGATAGAGGATAGGATAGGATAGAGGATAGGATAGGATAGAGGATAGGATAGGATAGAGGATAGGATAGGATAGAGGATAGGATAGGATAGAGGATAGGATAGGATAGAGGATAGGATAGGACAGGGGATAGGTTAGGATAGAGGATAGGATAGGATAGAGGATAGGATATGATAGAGGATAGGATAGGATAGTGGATAGGATAGGATAGAGGATAGGATAGGATATGATAGTGGATAGGATAGGATAGAGGATAGGATACGATAGAGGATAAGGACAGGATAGAGGATAGGATAGGATAGAGGATAGGATAGGATAGAGGATAGGATAGGATAGAGGATAGGATACGATAGAGGATAGGATATAGGATTGGATAGGATAGAGGACAGGATAGGATAGAGGATAGGATATTATAGAGGATAGGATAGGATAGAGGATAGGATAGGATAGAGGATAGGATATGATAGAGGATAGGATATAGGATTGGATAGGATAGAGGATAGGATAGGATAGAGGATAGGATAGGATAGAGGATAGGATATGATACAGGATAGGATAGGATAGAGGATAGGATAGGATGGAGGATAGGATAGGATACAGGATAGGATATGATAGAGGATAGGATAGGATAGAGGATAGGATAGGATAGAGGATATGATAGGATAGAGGATGAGATAGGATAGAGGATAATATAGGATAGAGGATAGGATAGGATAGAGGATAGGATAGGATAGATAATAGGATACGATAGAGGATAGGATAGGATAGAGGATACGATATAGGATTTAATAGGATAGAGGGTAGGATACGATATAGGATAGGATAGGATAGAGGATAGGATACGATAGAGGATAGGATAGGATAGAGAATAGGATATAGGATAGCATAGGATAGAGGATAGGATAGGATAGAGGATAGGATATTATAGTGGATAGGATAGGATAGAGCATAGGATATGATAGAGGATAGGATAGGATAGAGGATAGGATAGGATAGAGGATAGGATAGGATAGAGGATACGATATAGGATTGGATAGGATGGAGGATAGAATAGGATAGAGGATAGGATAGGATAGGATAGAGGATTGGATAGGATAGAGAATAGGATAGGATAGAGGATAGGATAGGATAGAGAATAGGATAGGATAGAAGAAAGGATAGGATAGAGGATAGGATAGGATAGAGGATAGGATAGGATAGAGGATGGGATAGGATAGAGGATAATATAGGATAGAGGATAGGATAGGATAGAGGATAGGATAGGATAGAGGATAGGATAGGATAGAGAATAGGATATAGGATTTAATAGGATAGAGGATAGGATACGATAGAGGATAGGATAGGATAGATGATAGGATAGGATAGAGGATAGGATAGAGGATAGGATAGGATAGAGGATAGGATAGGATAGAGGATGGGATAGGATAGAGGATAATATAGGATAGAGGATAGGATAGGATAGAGGATAGGATAGGATAGAGGATAGGATAGGATAGAGGATAGGATAGGATAGAGGATAGGATAGGATAGAGGATAGGATAGGATAGAGGATAGGATAGGATAGAGGATAGGATAGGATAGAGGATAGGATAGGACAGGGGATAGGTTAGGATAGAGGATAGGATAGGATAGAGGATATGATATGATAGAGGATAGGATAGGATAGTGGATAGGATAGGATAGAGGATAGGATAGGATATGATAGTGGATAGGATAGGATAGAGGATAGGATACGATAGAGGATAAGGACAGGATAGAGGATAGGATAGGATAGAGGATAGGATAGGATAGAGGATAGGATAGGATAGAGGATAGGATAGGATAGAGGATAGGATATGATAGAGGATAGGATATAGGATTGGATAGGATAGAGGACAGGATAGGATAGAGGATAGGATATTATAGAGGATAGGATAGGATAGAGGATAGGATAGGATAGAGGATATGATATGATAGAGGATAGGATATAGGATTGGATAGGATAGAGGATAGGATAGGATAGAGGATAGGATATTATAGAGGATAGGATAGGATAGAGGATAGGATATGATACAGGATAGGATAGGATAGAGGATAGGATAGGATGGAGGATAGGATAGGATACAGGATAGGATATGATAGAGGATAGGATAGGATAGAGGATAGGATAGGATAGAGGATAGGATAGGATAGAGGATGGGATAGGATAGAGGATAATATAGGATAGAGGATAGGATAGGATAGAGGATAGGATAGGATAGATAATAGGATACGATAGAGGATAGGATAGGATAGAGGATACGATATAGGATTTAATAGGATAGAGGATAGGATACGATAGAGGATAGGATAGGATAGAGGATAGGATACGATAGAGGATAGGATAGGATAGAGAATAGGATATAGGATAGGATAGGATAGAGGATAGGATAGGATAGAGGATAGGATATTATAGTGGATAGGATAGGATAGAGCATAGGATATGATAGAGGATAGGATAGGATAGAGGATAGGATAGGATAGAGGATAGGATAGGATAGAGGATACGATATAGGATTGGATAGGATGGAGGATAGAATAGGATAGAGGATAGGATAGGATAGGATAGAGGATTGGATAGGATAGAGAATAGGATAGGATAGAGGATAGGATAGGATAGAGAATAGGATAGGATAGAAGAAAGGATAGGATAGAGGATAGGATAGGATAGAGGATAGGATAGGATAGAGGATGGGATAGGATAGAGGATAATATAGGATAGAGGATAGGATAGGATAGAGGATAGGATAGGATAGAGGATAGGATACGATAGAGGATAGGATAGGATAGAGGATACGATATAGGATTTAATAGGATAGAGGATAGGATACGATAGAGGATAGGATAGGATAGAGGATAGGATAGGATAGAGGATAGTATAGGATAGAGGATAGGATAGGATAGAGGATAGGATAGGATAGAGAATAGGATATAGGATTGGATAGGATAGAGGATAGAATAGGATAGAGGATAGGATAGGATAGAGGATAGGATAGGATAGAGGATAGCATAGGATAGAGGATAGGATAGGATAGAGGATAGGATAGGACAGGGGATAGGTTAGGATAGAGGATAGGATAGGATAGAGGATAGGATATGATAGAGGATAGGATAGGATAGTGGATAGGATAGGATAGAGGATAGGATAGGATATGATAGTGGATAGGATAGGATAGAGGATAGGATACGATAGAGGATAAGGACAGGATAGAGGATAGGATAGGATAGAGGATAGGGTAGGATAGAGGATAGGATAGGATAGAGGATAGGATATGATAGAGGATAGGATATAGGATTGGATAGGATAGAGGACAGGATAGGATAGAGGATAGGATAGGATAGAGGATGGGATAGGATAGAGGATAATATAGGATAGAGGATAGGATAGGATAGAGGATAGGATAGGATAGATAATAGGATACGATAGAGGATAGGATAGGATAGAGGATAGGATATTATAGAGGATAGGATAGGATAGAGGATAGGATATGATACAGGATAGGATAGGATAGAGGATAGGATAGGATGGAGGATAGGATAGGATACAGGATAGGATATGATAGAGGATAGGATAGGATAGAGGATAGGATAGGATAGAGGATAGGATAGGATAGAGGATGGGATAGGATAGAGGATAATATAGGATAGAGGATAGGATAGGATAGAGGATAGGATAGGATAGATAATAGGATACGATAGAGGATAGGATAGGATAGAGGATACGATATAGGATTTAATAGGATAGAGGATAGGATACGATAGAGGATAGGATAGGATAGAGGATAGGATACGATAGAGGATAGGATAGGATAGAGAATAGGATATAGGATAGGATAGGATAGAGGATAGGATATTATAGTGGATAGGATAGGATAGAGCATAGGATATGATAGAGGATAGGATAGGATAGAGGATAGGATAGGATAGAGGATAGGATAGGATAGAGGATACGATATAGGATTGGATAGGATGGAGGATAGAATAGGATAGAGGATAGGATAGGATAGGATAGGATAGAGGATTGGATAGGATAGAGAATAGGATAGGATAGAGGATAGGATAGGATAGAGAATAGGATAGGATAGAAGAAAGGATAGGATAGAGGATAGGATAGGATAGAGGATAGGATAGGATAGAGGATGGGATAGGATAGAGGATAATATAGGATAGAGGATAGGATAGGATAGAGGATAGGATAGGATAGAGGATAGGATACGATAGAGGATAGGATAGGATAGAGGATACGATATAGGATTTAATAGGATAGAGGATAGGATACGATAGAGGATAGGATAGGATAGAGGATAGGATAGGATAGAGGATAGTATAGGATAGAGGATAGGATAGGATAGAGGATAGGATAGGATAGAGAATAGGATATAGGATTGGATAGGATAGAGGATAGAATAGGATAGAGGATAGGATAGGATAGAGGATTGGATAGGATAGAGAATAGGATAGGATAGAGGATAGGATAGGATAGAGAATAGGATAGGATAGAGGAAAGGATAGGATAGAGGATAGGATAGGATAGAGGATGGGATAGGATAGAGGATAATATAGGATAGAGGATAGGATAGGATAGAGGATAGGATAGGATAGAGGATAGGATACGATAGAGGATAGGATAGGATAGAGGATACGATATAGGATTTAATAGGATAGAGGATAGGATACGATAGAGGATAGGATAGGATAGAGGATAGGATAGGATAGAGGATAGTATAGGATAGAGGATAGGATAGGATAGAGGATAGGATAGGATAGAGAATAGGATATAGGATTGGATAGGATAGAGGATAGAATAGGATAGAGGATAGGATAGGATAGAGGATTGGATAGGATAGAGAATAGGATAGGATAGAGGATAGGATAGGATAGAGAATAGGATAGGATAGAGGAAAGGATAGGATAGAGGATAGGATAGGATAGAGGATAGGATTGGATAGAGGATGGGATAGGATAGAGGATAATATAGGATAGAGGATAGGATAGGATAGAGGATAGGATAGGATAGAGGATAGGATAGGATAGAGGATAGGATAGAGGATAGGATAGAGGATAGGATAGGATAGAGGATAGAATAGGATAGAGGATAGGATAGGATAGAGGATCGGATAGACGATAGGATAGGATAGAGGATAGGATAGGATAGAGGATATGATAGGATAGAGGATAGGATACGATAGAGGATACGATAGCTGATAGGATAGGATAGAGGATCTGATAGAGGATAGGATAGGATACAGGATAGGATCGGATAGAGGATCGGATAGAGGATAGGATAGGATAGAGGATAGGATAGGATACAGGATAGGATAGGATAGAGGATAGTATAGGATAGAGGATAGGATAGGATAGAGGATAGGATAGGATAGAGGATAGGATAGGATAGAGGATAGGATAGAATAGACGATAGGATAATATAGAGGATAGGATAGGATAGAGGATAGGATAGGATAGAGGATAGTATAGGATAGAGGATAGTATAGGATAGAGGATAGGATAGGATAGAGGATAGTATAGGATAGAGGATAGGATAGAATAGAGGATAGGATAGGATAAAGGATAGGATAGGATAGAGGATAGGATAGGGGATAGGATAGGATAGAGGATAGGATAGGATAGAGGGTAGAATGGGATAGAGGATAGGATAGGATAGAGGATAGGATAGGATAGATGATATTATAGGAAAGAGGATAGGATAGGATGGAGGATAGGATAGAGGATAGGATACGATAGAGGATAGGATAGGATACAGGATACGATATAGGATTCAATAGGATAGAGGATAGGATACGATAGAGGATAGGATAGGATAGAGGATAGGATAGGATAGAGGATAGGATAGAGGATAGGATAGGATAGAGGATAGGATAGGATAGAGGATGGGATAGGATAGAGGATAATATAGGATAGAGGATAGGATAGGATAGAGGATAGGATAGGATAGATGATAGGATAGGATAGAGGATAGGATAGGATAGACGATAGGATAGGATAGAGGATAGGATAGGATAGAGGATAGGATAGGATAGAGGATAGGATAGGACAGAGGATAGGATAGGATAGAGGATAGGATAGGATAGAGGATAGGATATGATAGAGGATAGGATAGGATAGTGGATAGGATAGGATAGAGGATAGGATAGGATATGATAGTGGATAGGATAGGATAGAGGATAGGATACGATAGAGGATAAGGATAGGATAGAGGATAGGATAGGATAGAGGATAGGATAGGATAGAGGATAGGATAGGATAGAGGATAGGATATGATAGAGGATAGGATATAGGATTGGATAGGATAGAGGATAGGATAGGATAGAGGATAGGATATTATAGAGGATAGGATAGGATAGAGGATAGGATATGATACAGGATAGGATAGGATAGAGGATAGGATAGGATGGAGGATAGGATAGGATACAGGATAGGATAGGATAGAGGATAGGATATTATAGAGGATAGGATAGGATAGAGGATAGGATATGATACAGGATAGGATAGGATAGAGGATAGGATAGGATGGAGGATAGGATAGGATACAGGATAGGATAGGATAGAGGATAGGATATGATAGAGGATAGGATAGGATAGAGGATAGGATAGGATAGAGGATAGGATAGGATAGAGGATGGGATACGATAGAGGATAGGATAGGATAGAGGATAGGATACGATAGAGGATAGGATAGGATAGAGAATAGGATATAGGATAGGATAGGATAGAGGATAGGATAGGATAGAGGATAGGATATTATAGTGGATAGGATAGGATAGAGCATAGGATATGATAGAGGATAGGATAGGATAGAGGATTGAATATGATAGAGGATAGGATAGGATAGAGGATTGGATAGGATAGAGAATAGGATAGGATAGAGGATAGGATAGGATAGAGAATAGGATAGGATAGAGGAAAGGATAGGATAGAGGATAGGATAGGATAGAGGATAGGATAGGATAGAGGATGGGATAGGATAGAGGATAATATAGGATAGAGGATAGGATAGGATAGAGGATAGGATAGGATAGAGGATAGGATATTTTAGAGGATAGGATAGGATAGAGGATAGGATAGGATAGAGGATAGGATAGGATAGAGGATAGGATAGGATAGAGGATAGGATACGATAGAGGATAGGATAGGATAGAGGATACGATATAGGATTTAATAGGATAGAGGATAGGATACGATAGAGGATACGATATAGGATTTAATAGGATAGAGGATAGGATACGATAGAGGATACGATATAGGATTTAATAGGATAGAGGATAGGATAGGATAGAGGATAGGATAGGGTAGAGGATAGGATACGATAGAGGATAAGGATAGGATATAGGATAGGATAGGATAGGATAGAGGATAGGATAGGATAGAGGATAGGATAGGATAGAGGATAGGATATGATAGAGGATAGGATATAGGATTGGATAGGATCGAGGATAGGATAGGATAGAGGATAGGATAGGATAGAGGATAGGATATTTTAGAGGATAGGATAGGATAGAGGATAGGATAGGATAGAGGATAGGATAGGATAGAGGATGGGATAGGATAGAGGATAATATAGGATAGAGGATAGGATAGGATGGAGGATAGGATAGGATAGAGGATAGGATAGGATAGAGGATAGGATAGGATAGAGGATAGGATAGGATAGAGGATAGGATAGGATAGGGGATAGGATACGATAGAGGATAAGGATAGGATGGAGGATAGGATAGGATAGAGGATACGATATAGGATTGGATAGGATGGAGGATAGAATAGGATAGAGGATAGGATAGGATAGAGGATTGGATAGGATAGAGAACAGGATAGGATAGAGGATAGGATAGGATAGAGAATAGGATAGGATAGAAGAAAGGATAGGATAGAGGATAGGATAGGATAGAGGATAGGATAGGATAGAGGATGGGATAGGATAGAGGATAATATAGGATAGAGGATAGGATAGGATAGAGGATAGGATAGGATAGAGGATAGGATAGGATAGAGGATAGAATAGGATAGAGGATAGGATAGGATAGAGGATCGGATAGAGGATAGGATAGGATAGAGGATAGGATAGGATAGAGGATAGGATAGGATAGAGGATAGGATATGATAGAGGATAGGATATAGGATTGGATAGGATAGAGGATAGGATAGGATAGAGGATAGGATAGGATAGAGGATAGGATATTTTAGAGGATAGGATAGGATAGAGGATAGGATAGGATAGAGGATAGGATAGGATAGAGGATGGGATAGGATAGAGGATAATATAGGATAGAGGATAGGATAGGATGGAGGATAGGATAGGATAGAGGATAGGATAGGATAGAGGATAGGATAGGATAGAGGATAGGATAGGATAGAGGATAGGATAGGATAGGGGATAGGATACGATAGAGGATAAGGATAGGATAGAGGATACGATATAGGATTGGATAGGATGGAGGATAGAATAGGATAGAGGATAGGATAGGATAGAGGATTGGATAGGATAGAGAATAGGATAGGATACAGGATAGGATAGGATAGAGAATAGGATAGGATAGAAGAAAGGATAGGATAGAGGATAGGATAGGATAGAGGATAGGATAGGATAGAGGATGGGATAGGATAGAGGATAATATAGGATAGAGGATAGGATAGGATAGAGGATAGGATAGGATAGAGGATAGGATAGGATAGAGGATAGGATATGATAGAGGATAGGATATAGGATTGGATAGGATAGAGGATAGGATAGGATAGAGGATAGGATAGGATAGAGGATAGGATATTTTAGAGGATAGGATAGGATAGAGGATAGGATAGGATAGAGGATAGGATAGGATAGAGGATGGGATAGGATAGAGGATAATATAGGATAGAGGATAGGATAGGATGGAGGATAGGATAGGATAGAGGATAGGATAGGATAGAGGATAGGATAGGATAGAGGATAGGATAGGATAGAGGATAGGATAGGATAGGGGATAGGATACGATAGAGGATAAGGATAGGATGGAGGATAGGATAGGATAGGATAGAGGATAGGATAGGATAGAGGATAGGATAGGATAGAGGATAGGATATGATAGAGGATAGGATAGGATAGAGGATAGGATAGGATAGAGGATAGGATATGATACAGGATAGGATAGGATAGAGGATAGGATAGGATGGAGGATAGGATAGGATACAGGATAGGATAGGATAGAGGATAGGATATGATAGAGGATAGGATAGGATAGAGGATAGGATAGGATAGAGGATAGGATAGGATAGAGGATGGGATAGGATAGAGGATAATATAGGATAGAGGATAGGATAGGATAGAGGATAGGATAGGATAGAGGATAGGATAGGATAGAGGATAGGATACGATAGAGGATAGGATAGGATAGAGGATACGATATAGGATTTAATAGGATAGAGGATAGGATACGATAGAGGATAGGATAGGATAGAGGATAGGATACGATAGAGGATAGGATAGGATAGAGAATAGGATATAGGATAGGATAGGATAGAGGATAGGATAGGATAGAGGATAGGATATTATAGTGGATAGGATAGGATAGAGCATAGGATATGATAGAGGATAGGATAGGATAGAGGATTGAATATGATAGAGGATAGGATAGGATAGAGGATTGGATAGGATAGAGAATAGGATAGGATAGAGGATAGGATAGGATAGAGAATAGGATAGGATAGAGGAAAGGATAGGATAGAGGATAGGATAGGATAGAGGATAGGATAGGATAGAGGATGGGATAGGATAGAGGATAATATAGGATAGAGGATAGGATAGGATAGAGGATAGGATAGGATAGAGGATAGGATATTTTAGAGGATAGGATAGGATAGAGGATAGGATAGGATAGAGGATAGGATAGGATAGAGGATAGGATAGGATAGAGGATAGGATACGATAGAGGATAGGATAGGATAGAGGATACGATATAGGATTTAATAGGATAGAGGATAGGATACGATAGAGGATACGATATAGGATTTAATAGGATAGAGGATAGGATACGATAGAGGATACGATATAGGATTTAATAGGATAGAGGATAGGATAGGATAGAGGATAGGATAGGGTAGAGGATAGGATACGATAGAGGATAAGGATAGGATATAGGATAGGATAGGATAGGATAGAGGATAGGATAGGATAGAGGATAGGATAGGATAGAGGATAGGATATGATAGAGGATAGGATATAGGATTGGATAGGATCGAGGATAGGATAGGATAGAGGATAGGATAGGATAGAGGATAGGATATTTTAGAGGATAGGATAGGATAGAGGATAGGATAGGATAGAGGATAGGATAGGATAGAGGATGGGATAGGATAGAGGATAATATAGGATAGAGGATAGGATAGGATGGAGGATAGGATAGGATAGAGGATAGGATAGGATAGAGGATAGGATAGGATAGAGGATAGGATAGGATAGAGGATAGGATAGGATAGGGGATAGGATACGATAGAGGATAAGGATAGGATGGAGGATAGGATAGGATAGAGGATACGATATAGGATTGGATAGGATGGAGGATAGAATAGGATAGAGGATAGGATAGGATAGAGGATTGGATAGGATAGAGAACAGGATAGGATAGAGGATAGGATAGGATAGAGAATAGGATAGGATAGAAGAAAGGATAGGATAGAGGATAGGATAGGATAGAGGATAGGATAGGATAGAGGATGGGATAGGATAGAGGATAATATAGGATAGAGGATAGGATAGGATAGAGGATAGGATAGGATAGAGGATAGGATAGAGGATAGGATAGGATAGAGGATAGAATAGGATAGAGGATAGGATAGGATAGAGGATCGGATAGAGGATAGGATAGGATAGAGGATAGGATAGGATAGAGGATAGGATAGGATAGAGGATAGGATATGATAGAGGATAGGATATAGGATTGGATAGGATAGAGGATAGGATAGGATAGAGGATAGGATAGGATAGAGGATAGGATATTTTAGAGGATAGGATAGGATAGAGGATAGGATAGGATAGAGGATAGGATAGGATAGAGGATGGGATAGGATAGAGGATAATATAGGATAGAGGATAGGATAGGATGGAGGATAGGATAGGATAGAGGATAGGATAGGATAGAGGATAGGATAGGATAGAGGATAGGATAGGATAGAGGATAGGATAGGATAGGGGATAGGATACGATAGAGGATAAGGATAGGATAGAGGATACGATATAGGATTGGATAGGATGGAGGATAGAATAGGATAGAGGATAGGATAGGATAGAGGATTGGATAGGATAGAGAATAGGATAGGATAGAGGATAGGATAGGATAGAGAATAGGATAGGATAGAAGAAAGGATAGGATAGAGGATAGGATAGGATAGAGGATAGGATAGGATAGAGGATGGGATAGGATAGAGGATAATATAGGATAGAGGATAGGATAGGATAGAGGATAGGATAGGATAGAGGATAGGATAGGATAGAGGATAGGATATGATAGAGGATAGGATATAGGATTGGATAGGATAGAGGATAGGATAGGATAGAGGATAGGATAGGATAGAGGATAGGATATTTTAGAGGATAGGATAGGATAGAGGATAGGATAGGATAGAGGATAGGATAGGATAGAGGATGGGATAGGATAGAGGATAATATAGGATAGAGGATAGGATAGGATGGAGGATAGGATAGGATAGAGGATAGGATAGGATAGAGGATAGGATAGGATAGAGGATAGGATAGGATAGAGGATAGGATAGGATAGGGGATAGGATACGATAGAGGATAAGGATAGGATGGAGGATAGGATAGGATAGAGGATACGATATAGGATTGGATAGGATGGAGGATAGAATAGGATAGAGGATAGGATAGGATAGAGGATTGGATAGGATAGAGAACAGGATAGGATAGAGGATAGGATAGGATAGAGAATAGGATAGGATAGAAGAAAGGATAGGATAGAGGATAGGATAGGATAGAGGATAGGATAGGATAGAGGATGGGATAGGATAGAGGATAATATAGGATAGAGGATAGGATAGGATAGAGGATAGGATAGGATAGAGGATAGGATAGGATAGAGGATAGGATAGAGGATAGGATAGGATAGAGGATAGAATAGGATAGAGGATAGGAGAGGATAGAGGATCGGATAGAGGATAGGATAGGATAGAGGATAGGATAGGATAGAGGATAGGATAGGATAGAGGATAGGATATGATAGAGGATAGGATATAGGATTGGATAGGATAGAGGATAGGATAGGATAGAGGATAGGATAGGATAGAGGATAGGATATTTTAGAGGATAGGATAGGATAGAGGATAGGATAGGATAGAGGATAGGATAGGATAGAGGATGGGATAGGATAGAGGATAATATAGGATAGAGGATAGGATAGGATGGAGGATAGGATAGGATAGAGGATAGGATAGGATAGAGGATAGGATAGGATAGAGGATAGGATAGGATAGAGGATAGGATAGGATAGGGGATAGGATACTATAGAGGATAAGGATAGGATAGAGGATACGATATAGGATTGGATAGGATGGAGGATAGAATAGGATAGAGGATAGGATAGGATAGAGGATTGGATAGGATAGAGAATAGGATAGGATAGAGGATAGGATAGGATAGAGAATAGGATAGGATAGAAGAAAGGATAGGATAGAGGATAGGATAGGATAGAGGATAGGATAGGATAGAGGATGGGATAGGATAGAGGATAATATAGGATAGAGGATAGGATAGGATAGAGGATAGGATAGGATAGAGGATAGGATAGGATAGAGGATAGGATAGAGGATAGGATAGGATAGAGGATAGAATAGGATAGAGGATAGGATAGGATAGAGGATCGGATAGAGGATAGGATAGGATAGAGGATAGGATAGGATAGAGGATATGATAGGATAGAGGATAGGATACGATAGAGGATACGATAGCTGATAGGATAGGATAGAGGATCTGATAGAGGATAGGATAGGATACAGGATAGGATCGGATAGAGGATCGGATAGAGGATAGGATAGGATAGAGGATAGGATAGGATAGAGGATAGGATAGGATACAGGATAGGATAGGATAGAGGATAGGATAGAGGATAGGATAGAATAGAGGATAGGATAATATAGAGGATAGGATAGGATAGAGGATAGGATAGGATAGAGGATAGTATAGGATAGAGGATAGGATAGGATAGAGGATAGTATAGGATAGAGGATAGGATAGGATAGGATAGAGGATAATATAGGATAGAGGAGAGGATAGGATAGAGGATAGGATAGGATAGAGGATAGGATAGGATAGAGGATAGGATAGGATAGAGGATAGGATAGGATAGAGGATAGGATAGGATAGAGGATAGGATAGGATAGAGGATAGGATAGGATAGAGGATAGGATACGATAGAGGATAGGATAGGATAGAGGATAGGATAGGATAGGATAGAGGATAATATAGGATAGAGGATAGGATAGGATAGAGGATAGGATAGGATAGAGGATAGGATAGGATAGAGGATAGGATACGATAGAGGATAGGATGGGATAGAGGATAGGATAGGATAGAGGATAGGATAGGATAGAGAATAGTATAGGATAGAGGATAGGATAGGATAGAGGATAGGATAGGATAGAGGTTAGGATAGGACAGGATAGAGGATAATATAGGATAGAGGATAGGATAGGATAGAGGATAGGATAGGATAGGATAGAGGATAGGATAGGATAGAGGATAGGATAGGATAGAGGATAGGATAGGATAGAGGATAGGATAGGATAGAGGATAGGATAGGATAGAGGACAGGATAGGATAGAGGATAGGAGAGGATAGAGGATAGGATAGGATAGAGGATAGGATAGGATAGAGGATAGGATAGGATAGAGGATGGGATAGGATAGAGGATAATATAGGATAGAGGATAGAATAGGATAGAGGATAGGATAGGATTGAGGATAGGATAGGATAGAGGATAGGATATGATAGAGGATAGGATAGGATAGAGGATAGGATGGGATAGAGGATAGGATAGGATAGAGGATAGGATAGGATAGAGAATAGGATAGGATAGAGGATAGGATAGGATAGACGATAGGATAGGATAGAGGATAGGATAGGATAGGATAGAGGATAATATAGGATAGACGATAGGATAGGATAGAGGATAGGATAGGATAGAGGATAGGATAGGATAGAGGATAGGATAGCATAGAGGATAGGATAGGATAGAGGATAGGATAGGATAGAGGATAGGATAGGATAGGATAGAGGATAATATAGGATAGAGGATAGGATAGGATAGAGGATAGGATAGGATAGAGGATAGGATAGGGTAGAGGATAGGATACGATAGAGGATAGGATAGGATAGAGGATAGGATAGGATAGAGGATAGGATAGGATAGAGAATAGGATAGGATAGAGGATAGGATAGGATAGAGGATAGGATAGGATAGAGGATAGGATAGGATAGGATAGAGGATAATATAGGATAGAGGATAGGATAGGATAGAGGATAGGATAGGATAGAGGATAGGATAGGATAGAGGATAGGATAGGATAGAGGATAGGATAGGATAGAGGATAGGATAGGATAGAGAATAGGATAGGATAGAGGATAGGATAGGATAGAGGATAGGATAGGATAGAGGATAGGGTAGGATAGAGGATAGGATACGATAGAGGATAGGATAGGATAGAGGATAGGATAGGATAGGATAGAGGATAATATAGGATAGAGGATAGGATAGGATAGAGGATAGGATAGGATAGAGGATAGGATAGGATAGAGGATAGGATACGATAGAGGATAGGATGTGATAGAGGATAGGATAGGATAGAGGATAGGATAGGATAGAGAATAGTATAGGATAGAGGATAGGATAGGATAGAGGATAGGATAGCATAGAGGATAGGATAGGATAGAGGATAGGATAGGATAGAGGATAGGATAGGATAGAGGATAGGATAGGATAGGATAGAGGATAATATAGGATAGAGGATAGGATAGGATAGAGGATAGGATAGGATAGAGGATAGGATAGGATAGGATAGAGGATAGGATAGGATAGAGGATAGGATAGGATAGAGGATAGGATAGGATAGAGGATAGGATAGGATAGAGGATAGGATAGGATAGAGGATAGGATAGGATAGAGGATAGGATAGGATAGAGGATAGGATAGGATAGAGGATAGGATAGGATAGAGGATAGGATAGGATAGAGGATGGGATAGGATAGAGGATAATATAGGATAGAGGATAGAATAGGATAGAGGATAGGATAGGATTGAGGATAGGATAGGATAGAGGATAGGATAGGATAGAGGATAGGATAGGATAGAGGATAGGATAGGATACAGGATAGGATGGGATAGAGGATAGGATAGGATAGAGGATAGGATAGGATAGAGAATAGGATAGGATAGAGGATAGGATAGGATAGAGGATAGGATAGGATAGAGGATAGGATAGGATAGGATAGAGGATAATATAGGATAGACGATAGGATAGGATAGAGGATAGGATAGGATAGAGGATAGGATAGGATAGAGGATAGGATAGCATAGAGGATAGGATAGGATAGAGGATAGGATAGGATAGAGGATAGGATAGGATAGAGGATAGGATAGGATAGGATAGAGGATAATATAGGATAGAGGATAGGATAGGATAGAGGATAGGATAGGATAGAGGATAGGATAGGATAGAGGATAGGATACGATAGAGGATAGGATAGGATAGAGGATAGGATAGCATAGAGGATAGGATAGGATAGAGGATAGGATAGGATAGAGGATAGGATAGGATAGGATAGAGGATAATATAGGATAGAGGATAGGATAGGATAGAGGATAGGATAGGATAGAGGATAGGATAGGGTAGAGGATAGGATACGATAGAGGATAGGATAGGATAGAGGATAGGATAGGATAGAGGATAGGATAGGATAGAGAATAGGATAGGATAGAGGATAGGATAGGATAGAGGATAGGATAGGATAGAGGATAGGATAGGATAGGATAGAGGATAATATAGGATAGAGGATAGGATAGGATAGAGGATAGGATAGGATAGAGGATAGGATAGGATAGAGGATAGGATAGGATAGAGGATAGGATAGGATAGAGGATAGGATAGGATAGAGAATAGGATAGGATAGAGGATAGGATAGGATAGAGGATAGGATAGGATAGAGGATAGGGTAGGATAGAGGATAGGATACGATAGAGGATAGGATAGGATAGAGGATAGGATAGGATAGGATAGAGGATAATATAGGATAGAGGATAGGATAGGATAGAGGATAGGATAGGATAGAGGATAGGATAGGATAGAGGATAGGATACGATAGAGGATAGGATGTGATAGAGGATAGGATAGGATAGAGGATAGGATAGGATAGAGAATAGTATAGGATAGAGGATAGGATAGGATAGAGGATAGGATAGCATAGAGGATAGGATAGGATAGAGGATAGGATAGGATAGAGGATAGGATAGGATAGAGGATAGGATAGGATAGGATAGAGGATAATATAGGATAGAGGATAGGATAGGATAGAGGATAGGATAGGATAGAGGATAGGATAGGATAGGATAGAGGATAGGATAGGATAGAGGATAGGATAGGATAGAGGATAGGATAGGATAGAGGATAGGATAGGATAGAGGATAGGATAGGATAGAGGATAGGATAGGATAGAGGATAGGATAGGATAGAGGATTAGGATAGGATAGAGGATAGGATAGGATAGAGGATAGGATAGGATAGAGGATGGGATAGGATAGAGGATAATATAGGATAGAGGATAGAATAGGATAGAGGATAGGATAGGATTGAGGATAGGATAGGATAGAGGATAGGATAGGATAGAGGATAGGATAGGATAGAGGATAGGATAGGATACAGGATAGGATGGATAGAGGATAGGATAGGATAGAGGATAGGATAGGATAGAGAATAGGATAGGATAGAGGATAGGATAGGATAGAGGATAGGATAGGATAGAGGATAGGATAGGATAGGATAGAGGATAATATAGGATAGACGATAGGATAGGATAGAGGATAGGATAGGATAGAGGATAGGATAGGATAGAGGATAGGATAGCATAGAGGATAGGATAGGATAGAGGATAGGATAGGATAGAGGATAGGATAGGATAGAGGATAGGATAGGATAGGATAGAGGATAATATAGGATAGAGGATAGGATAGGATAGAGGATAGGATAGGATAGAGGATAGGATAGGATAGAGGATAGGATACGATAGAGGATAGGATAGGATAGAGGATAGGATAGGATAGAGGATAGGATAGGATAGAGAACTAGGATAGGATAGAGGATAGGATAGGATAGAGGATAGGATAGGATAGAGGATAGGATAGGATAGGATAGAGGATAATATAGGATAGAGGATAGGATAGGATAGAGGATAGGATAGGATAGAGGATAGGATAGGATAGAGGATAGGATAGGATAGAGGATAGGATAGGATAGAGAATAGGATAGGATAGAGGATAGGATAGGATAGAGGATAGGATAGGATAGAGGATAGGATAGGATA
Source organism: Halictus rubicundus (assembly GCF_050948215.1). NCBI lineage: Eukaryota > Metazoa > Arthropoda > Insecta > Hymenoptera > Halictidae > Halictus > Halictus rubicundus. The sequence continues at coordinate 30,817 of NW_027489001.1, read as the reverse complement.
GGATAGAGGATAATATAGGATAGACGATAGGATAGGATAGAGGATAGGATAGGATAGAGGATAGGATAGGATAGAGGATAGGATAGCATAGAGGATAGGATAGGATAGAGGATAGGATAGGATAGAGGATAGGATAGGATAGAGGATAGGATAGGATAGGATAGAGGATAATATAGGATAGAGGATAGGATAGGATAGAGGATAGGATAGGATAGAGGATAGGATAGGGTAGAGGATAGGATACGATAGAGGATAGGATAGGATAGAGGATAGGATAGGATAGAGGATAGGATAGGATAGAGGATGGGATAGGATAGAGGATAATATAGGATAGAGGATAGAATAGGATAGAGGATAGGATAGGATTGAGGATAGGATAGGATAGAGGATAGGATAGGATAGAGGATAGGATAGGATAGAGGATAGGATAGGATACAGGATAGGATGGGATAGAGGATAGGATAGGATAGAGGATAGGATAGGATAGAGAATAGGATAGGATAGAGGATAGGATAGGATAGAGGATAGGATAGGATAGAGGATAGGATAGGATAGGATAGAGGATAATATAGGATAGACGATAGGATAGGATAGAGGATAGGATAGGATAGAGGATAGGATAGGATAGAGGATAGGATAGCATAGAGGATAGGATAGGATAGAGGATAGGATAGGATAGAGGATAGGATAGGATAGGATAGAGGATAGGATAGGATAGGATAGAGGATAATATAGGATAGAGGATAGGATAGGATAGAGGATAGGATAGGATAGAGGATAGGATAGGATAGAGGATAGGATACGATAGAGGATAGGATAGGATAGAGGATAGGATAGGATAGAGGATAGGATAGGATAGAGAATAGGATAGAGAATAGGATAGGATAGAGGATAGGATAGGATAGAGGATAGGATAGGATAGAGGATAGGATAGGATAGGATAGAGGATAATATAGGATAGAGGATAGGATAGGATAGAGGATAGGATAGGATAGAGGATAGGATAGGATAGAGGATAGGATAGGATAGAGGATAGGATAGGATAGAGGATAGGATAGGATAGAGGATAGGATAGGATAGAGGATAGGATAGGATAGAGGATAGGATAGGATAGAGGATAGGATAGGATAGATGATAGGATAGGATAGAGGATAGGACAGGATAGAGGATAGGATAGGATAGAGGATAGGATAGGATAGAGGATAGGATAGGATAGAGGATGGGATAGGATAGAGGATAATATAGGATAGAGGATAGGATAGGATAGAGGATAGGATAGGATAGAGGATAGGATAGAATAGAGGATAGGATAGGATAGAGGATGGGATAGGATAGAGGATAATATAGGATAGAAGATAGGATAGGATAGAGGATAGGGTAGGATAGAGGATAGGATAGGATAGAGGATAGGATAGGATAGAGGATAGGATAGGATAGAGGATAGGATGGGATAGAGGATAGGATAGGATAGAGGATAGGATAGGATAGAGAATAGGATAGGATAGAGGATAGGATAGGATAGAGGATAGGATAGGATAGAGGATAGGATAGGATAGGATAGAGGATAATATAGGATAGACGATAGGATAGGATAGAGGATAGGATAGGATAGAGGATAGGATAGGATAGAGGATAGGATAGCATAGAGGATAGGATAGGATAGAGGATAGGATAGGATAGAGGATAGGATAGGATAGAGGATAGGATAGGATAGGATAGAGGATAATATAGGATAGAGGATAGGATAGGATAGAGGATAGGATAGGATAGAGGATAGGATAGGATAGAGAATAGGATAGGATAGAGGATAGGATAGGATAGAGGATAGGATAGGATAGAGGATAGGATAGGATAGGATAGAGGATAATATAGGATAGAGGATAGGATAGGATAGAGGATAGGATAGGTTAGAGGATAGGATAGGATAGAGGATAGGATAGGATAGAGGATAGGATAGGATAGAGGATAGGATAGGATAGAGAATAGGATAGGATAGAGGATAGGATAGGATAGAGGATAGGATAGGATAGAGGATAGGATAGGATAGAGGATAGGATACGATAGAGGATAGGATAGGATAGAGGATAGGATAGGATAGGATAGAGGATAATATAGGATAGAGGATAGGATAGGATAGAGGATAGGATAGGATAGGATAGAGGATAATATAGGATAGAGGATAGGATAGGATAGAGGATAGGATAGGATAGAGGATAGGATAGGATAGAGGATAGGATACGATAGAGGATAGGATGTGATAGAGGATAGGATAGGATAGAGGATAGGATAGGATAGAGAATAGTATAGTATAGAGGATAGGATAGGATAGAGGATAGGATAGCATAGAGGATAGGATAGGATAGAGGATAGGATAGGATAGAGGATAGGATAGGATAGAGGATAGGATAGGATAGGATAGAGGATAATATAGGATAGAGGATAGGATAGGATAGAGGATAGGATAGGATAGAGGATAGGATAGGATAGGATAGAGGATAGGATAGGATAGAGGATAGGATAGGATAGAGGATAGGATAGGATAGAGGATAGGATAGGATAGAGGATAGGATAGGATAGAGGATAGGATAGGATAGAGGATAGGATAGGATAGAGGATAGGATAGGATAGAGGATAGGATAGGATAGAGGATGGGATAGGATAGAGGATAATATAGGATAGAGGATAGAATAGGATAGAGGATAGGATAGGATTGAGGATAGGATAGGATAGAGGATAGGATAGGATAGAGGATAGGATAGGATAGGGATAGGATAGGATACAGGATAGGATGGGATAGAGGATAGGATAGGATAGAGGATAGGATAGGATAGAGAATAGGATAGGATAGAGGATAGGATAGGATAGAGGATAGGATAGGATAGAGGATAGGATAGGATAGGATAGAGGATAATATAGGATAGACGATAGGATAGGATAGAGGATAGGATAGGATAGAGGATAGGATAGGATAGAGGATAGGATAGCATAGAGGATAGGATAGGATAGAGGATAGGATAGGATAGAGGATAGGATAGGATAGGATAGAGGATAGGATAGGATAGGATAGAGGATAATATAGGATAGAGGATAGGATAGGATAGAGGATAGGATAGGATAGAGGATAGGATAGGATAGAGGATAGGATACGATAGAGGATAGGATAGGATAGAGGATAGGATAGGATAGAGGATAGGATAGGATAGAGAATAGGATAGGATAGAGGATAGGATAGGATAGAGGATAGGATAGGATAGAGGATAGGATAGGATAGGATAGAGGATAATATAGGATAGAGGATAGGATAGGATAGAGGATAGGATAGGATAGAGGATAGGATAGGATAGAGGATAGGATAGGATAGAGGATAGGATAGGATAGAGGATAGGATAGGATAGAGGATAGGATAGGATAGAGGATAGGATAGGATAGAGGATAGGATAGGATAGAGGATAGGATAGGATAGATGATAGGATAGGATAGAGGATAGGACAGGATAGAGGATAGGATAGGATAGAGGATAGGATAGGATAGAGGATAGGATAGGATAGAGGATGGGATAGGATAGAGGATAATATAGGATAGAGGATAGGATAGGATAGAGGATAGGATAGGATAGAGGATAGGATAGAATAGAGGATAGGATAGGATAGAGGATGGGATAGGATAGAGGATAATATAGGATAGAAGATAGGATAGGATAGAGGATAGGGTAGGATAGAGGATAGGATAGGATAGAGGATAGGATAGGATAGAGGATAGGATAGGATAGAGGATAGGATGGGATAGAGGATAGGATAGGATAGAGGATAGGATAGGATAGAGAATAGGATAGGATAGAGGATAGGATAGGATAGAGGATAGGATAGGATAGAGGATAGGATAGGATAGGATAGAGGATAATATAGGATAGACGATAGGATAGGATAGAGGATAGGATAGGATAGAGGATAGGATAGGATAGAGGATAGGATAGCATAGAGGATAGGATAGGATAGAGGATAGGATAGGATAGAGGATAGGATAGGATAGAGGATAGGATAGGATAGGATAGAGGATAATATAGGATAGAGGATAGGATAGGATAGAGGATAGGATAGGATAGAGGATAGGATAGGATAGAGAATAGGATAGGATAGAGGATAGGATAGGATAGAGGATAGGATAGGATAGAGGATAGGATAGGATAGGATAGAGGATAATATAGGATAGAGGATAGGATAGGATAGAGGATAGGATAGGTTAGAGGATAGGATAGGATAGAGGATAGGATAGGATAGAGGATAGGATAGGATAGAGGATAGGATAGGATAGAGAATAGGATAGGATAGAGGATAGGATAGGATAGAGGATAGGATAGGATAGAGGATAGGATAGGATAGAGGATAGGATACGATAGAGGATAGGATAGGATAGAGGATAGGATAGGATAGGATAGAGGATAATATAGGATAGAGGATAGGATAGGATAGAGGATAGGATAGGATAGAGGATAGGATAGGATAGAGGATAGGATACGATAGAGGATAGGATGTGATAGAGGATAGGATAGGATAGAGGATAGGATAGGATAGAGAATAGTATAGGATAGAGGATAGGATAGGATAGAGGATAGGATAGGATAGAGGATAGGATAGGATAGGATAGAGGATAATATAGGATAGAGGATAGGATAGGATAGAGGATAGGATAGGATAGAGGATAGGATAGGATAGGATAGAGGATAGGATAGACTAGAGGATAGGATAGGATAGAGGATAGGATAGGATAGAGGATAGGATAGGATAGAGGATAGGATAGGATAGAGGATAGGATAGGATAGAGGATAGGATAGGATAGAGGATAGGATAGGATAGAGGATAGGATAGGATAGAGGATGGGATAGGATAGAGGATAATATAGGATAGAGGATAGAGTAGGATAGAGGATAGGATAGGATTGAGGATAGGATAGGATAGAGGATAGGATAGGATAGAGGATAGGATAGGATAGAGGATAGGATAGGTTAGAGGATAGGATGGGATAGAGGATAGGATAGGATAGAGGATAGGATAGGATAGAGAATAGGATAGGATAGAGGATAGGATAGGATAGAGGATAGGATAGGATAGAGGATAGGATAGGATAGGATAGAGGATAATATAGGATAGACGACAGGATAGGATAGAGGATAGGATAGGATAGAGGATAGGATAGGATAGAGGATAGGATAGCATAGAGGATAGGATAGGATAGAGGATAGGATAGGATAGAGGATAGGATAGGATAGAGGATAGGATAGGATAGGATAGAGGATAATATAGGATAGAGGATAGGATAGGATAGAGGATAGGATAGGATAGAGGATAGGATAGGATAGAGGATAGGATACGATAGAGGATAGGATAGGATAGAGGATAGGATAGGATAGAGGATAGGATAGGATAGAGAATAGGATAGGATAGAGGATAGGATAGGATAGAGGATAGGATAGGATAGAGAATAGGATAGGATAGGATAGAGGATAATATAGGATAGAGGATAGGATAGGATAGAGGATAGGATAGGATAGAGGATAGGATAGGATAGAGGATAGGATAGGATAGAGGATAGGATAGGATAGAGGATAGGATAGGATAGAGGATAGGATAGGATAGAGGATAGGATAGGATAGAGGATAGGATAGGATAGAGGATAGGACAGGATAGAGGATAGGATAGGATAGAGGATAGGATAGGATAGAGGATAGGATAGGATAGAGGATGGGATAGGATAGAGGATAATATAGGATAGAGGATAGGATAGGATAGAGGATAGGATAGGATAGAGGATAGGATAGAATAGAGGATAGGATAGGATAGAGGATGGGATAGGATAGAGGATAATATAGGATAGAAGATAGGATAGGATAGAGGATAGGGTAGGATAGAGGATAGGATAGGATAGAGGATAGGATAGTATAGAGGATAGGATAGGATAGAGGATAGGATAGGATAGAGGATAGGATAGGATAGTGAATAGGATAGGATAGAGGATGGGATAGGATAGAGGATAGGATAGGATAGAGGATAGGATAGGATAGAGGATAGGATAGGATAGAGGATAGGATAGGATAGAGGATAGGATAGGATAGAGGATGGGATAGGATAGAGGATAATATAGGATAGAGGATAGAATAGGATAGAGGATAGGATAGGATTGAGGATAGGATAGGATAGAGGATAGGATAGGATAGAGGATAGGATAGGATAGAGGATAGGATAGGATACAGGATAGGATGGGATAGAGGATAGGATAGGATAGAGGATAGGATAGGATAGAGGATAGGATAGGATAGAGGATAGGATAGGATAGAGGATAGGATAGGATAGAGGATAGGATAGGATAGAGGATGGGATAGGATAGAGGATAATATAGGATAGAGGATAGAATAGGATAGAGGATAGGATAGGATTGAGGATAGGATAGGATAGAGGATAGGATAGGATAGAGGATAGGATAGGATAGAGGATAGGATAGGATACAGGATAGGATGGGATAGAGGATAGGATAGGATAGAGGATAGGATAGGATAGAGAATAGGATAGGATAGAGGATAGGATAGGATAGAGGATAGGATAGGATAGAGGATAGGATAGGATAGGATAGAGGATAATATAGGATAGACGATAGGATAGGATAGAGGATAGGATAGGATAGAGGATAGGATAGGATAGAGGATAGGATAGCATAGAGGATAGGATAGGATAGAGGATAGGATAGGATAGAGGATAGGATAGGATAGGATAGAGGATAGGATAGGATAGGATAGAGGATAATATAGGATAGAGGATAGGATAGGATAGAGGATAGGATAGGATAGAGGATAGGATAGGATAGAGGATAGGATACGATAGAGGATAGGATAGGATAGAGGATAGGATAGGATAGAGGATAGGATAGGATAGAGAATAGGATAGGATAGAGGATAGGATAGGATAGAGGATAGGATAGGATAGAGGATAGGATAGGATAGGATAGAGGATAATATAGGATAGAGGATAGGATAGGATAGAGGATAGGATAGGATAGAGGATAGGATAGGATAGAGGATAGGATAGGATAGAGGATAGGATAGGATAGAGGATAGGATAGGATAGAGGATAGGATAGGATAGAGGATAGGATAGGATAGAGGATAGGATAGGATAGAGGATAGGATAGGATAGATGATAGGATAGGATAGAGGATAGGACAGGATAGAGGATAGGATAGGATAGAGGATAGGATAGGATAGAGGATAGGATAGGATAGAGGATGGGATAGGATAGAGGATAATATAGGATAGAGGAATAGGATAGGATAGAGGATAGGATAGGATAGAGGATAGGATAGAATAGAGGATAGGATAGGATAGAGGATGGGATAGGATAGAGGATAATATAGGATAGAAGATAGGATAGGATAGAGGATAGGGTAGGATAGAGGATAGGATAGGATAGAGGATAGGATAGGATAGAGGATAGGATAGGATAGAGGATAGGATGGGATAGAGGATAGGATAGGATAGAGGATAGGATAGGATAGAGAATAGGATAGGATAGAGGATAGGATAGGATAGAGGATAGGATAGGATAGAGGATAGGATAGGATAGGATAGAGGATAATATAGGATAGACGATAGGATAGGATAGAGGATAGGATAGGATAGAGGATAGGATAGGATAGAGGATAGGATAGCATAGAGGATAGGATAGGATAGAGGATAGGATAGGATAGAGGATAGGATAGGATAGAGGATAGGATAGGATAGGATAGAGGATAATATAGGATAGAGGATAGGATAGGATAGAGGATAGGATAGGATAGAGGATAGGATAGGATAGAGAATAGGATAGGATAGAGGATAGGATAGGATAGAGGATAGGATAGGATAGAGGATAGGATAGGATAGGATAGAGGATAATATAGGATAGAGGATAGGATAGGATAGAGGATAGGATAGGTTAGAGGATAGGATAGGATAGAGGATAGGATAGGATAGAGGATAGGATAGGATAGAGGATAGGATAGGATAGAGAATAGGATAGGATAGAGGATAGGATAGGATAGAGGATAGGATAGGATAGAGGATAGGATAGGATAGAGGATAGGATACGATAGAGGATAGGATAGGATAGAGGATAGGATAGGATAGGATAGAGGATAATATAGGATAGAGGATAGGATAGGATAGAGGATAGGATAGGATAGAGGATAGGATAGGATAGAGGATAGGATACGATAGAGGATAGGATGTGATAGAGGATAGGATAGGATAGAGGATAGGATAGGATAGAGAATAGTATAGGATAGAGGATAGGATAGGATAGAGGATAGGATAGGATAGAGGATAGGATAGGATAGGATAGAGGATAATATAGGATAGAGGATAGGATAGGATAGAGGATAGGATAGGATAGAGGATAGGATAGGATAGGATAGAGGATAGGATAGACTAGAGGATAGGATAGGATAGAGGATAGGATAGGATAGAGGATAGGATAGGATAGAGGATAGGATAGGATAGAGGATAGGATAGGATAGAGGATAGGATAGGATAGAGGATAGGATAGGATAGAGGATAGGATAGGATAGAGGATGGGATAGGATAGAGGATAATATAGGATAGAGGATAGAGTAGGATAGAGGATAGGATAGGATTGAGGATAGGATAGGATAGAGGATAGGATAGGATAGAGGATAGGATAGGATAGAGGATAGGATAGGTTAGAGGATAGGATGGGATAGAGGATAGGATAGGATAGAGGATAGGATAGGATAGAGAATAGGATAGGATAGAGGATAGGATAGGATAGAGGATAGGATAGGATAGGATAGAGGATAATATAGGATAGACGACAGGATAGGATAGAGGATAGGATAGGATAGAGGATAGGATAGGATAGAGGATAGGATAGCATAGAGGATAGGATAGGATAGAGGATAGGATAGGATAGAGGATAGGATAGGATAGAGGATAGGATAGGATAGGATAGAGGATAATATAGGATAGAGGATAGGATAGGATAGAGGATAGGATAGGATAGAGGATAGGATAGGATAGAGGATAGGATACGATAGAGGATAGGATAGGATAGAGGATAGGATAGGATAGAGGATAGGATAGGATAGAGAATAGGATAGGATAGAGGATAGGATAGGATAGAGGATAGGATAGGATAGAGAATAGGATAGGATAGGATAGAGGATAATATAGGATAGAGGATAGGATAGGATAGAGGATAGGATAGGATAGAGGATAGGATAGGATAGAGGATAGGATAGGATAGAGGATAGGATAGGATAGAGGATAGGATAGGATAGAGGATAGGATAGGATAGAGGATAGGATAGGATAGAGGATAGGATAGGATAGAGGATAGGACAGGATAGAGGATAGGATAGGATAGAGGATAGGATAGGATAGAGGATAGGATAGGATAGAGGATGGGATAGGATAGAGGATAATATAGGATAGAGGATAGGATAGGATAGAGGATAGGATAGGATAGAGGATAGGATAGAATAGAGGATAGGATAGGATAGGGGATGGGATAGGATAGAGGATAATATAGGATAGAAGATAGGATAGGATAGAGGATAGGGTAGGATAGAGGATAGGATAGGATAGAGGATAGGATAGTATAGAGGATAGGATAGGATAGAGGATAGGATAGGATAGAGGATAGGATAGGATAGTGAATAGGATAGGATAGAGGATGGGATAGGATAGAGGATAGGATAGGATAGAGGATAGGATAGGATAGAGGATAGGATAGGATAGAGGATAGGATAGGATAGAGGATAGGATACGATAGAGGATAAGGATAGGATAGAGGATAGGATAGGATAGAGGATAGGATATGATAGACGATAGGATAGGATAGAGGATAGGATAGGATAGAGAATAGGATAGGATAGAGGATAGGATAGGATAGAGGATAGGATAGGATAGGATAGAGGATAATATAGGATAGAGGATAGGATAGGATAGAGGATAGGATACGATAGAGGATAGGATAGGATAGAGGATAGGATAGGATAGAGGATAGGATAGGATAGAGAATAGGATAGGATAGAGGATAGGATAGGATAGAGGATAGGATAGGATAGAGGATAGGATAGGATAGGATAGAGGATAATATAGGATAGAGGATAGGATAGGATAGAGGATAGGATAGGATAGAGGATAGGATAGTATAGAGGATAGGATAGGATAGAGGATAGGATAGGATAGAGGATAGGATAGGATAGAGGATAGGATAGGATAGAGGATAGGATAGGATAGAGGATAGGATAGGATAGAGGATAGGATAGGATAGAGGATAGGACAGGATAGAGGATAGGACAGGATAGAGGATAGGATAGGATAGAGGATAGGATAGGATAGAGGATGGGATAGGATAGAGGATAATATAGGATAGAGGATAGGATAGGATAGAGGATAGGATAGGATAGAGGATAGGATAGAATAGAGGATAGGATAGGATAGAGGATGGGATAGGATAGAGGATAATATAGGATAGAAGATAGGATAGGATAGAGGATAGGGTAGGATAGAGGATAGGATAGGATAGAGGATAGGATAGGATAGAGGATAGGATAGGATAGAGGATAGGATAGGATAGAGGATAGGATAGGATAGAGAATAGGATAGGATAGAGGATGGGATAGGATAGAGGATAGGATAGGATAGAGGATAGGATAGGATAGAGGATAGGATAGGATAGAGGATAGGATAGGATAGAGGATAGGATACGATAGAGGATAAGGATAGGATAGAGGATAGGATAGGATAGAGGATAGGATATGATAGACGATAGGATAGGATAGAGGATAGGATAGGATAGAGAATAGGATAGGATAGAGGATAGGATAGGATAGAGGATAGGATAGGATAGGATAGAGGATAATATAGGATAGAGGATAGGATAGGATAGAGGATAGGATAGGATAGAGGATAGGATAGGATAGAGGATAGGATAGGATAGAGGATAGGATAGGATAGAGGATAGGATAGGATAGAGGATAGGATAGGATAGAGGATAGGATAGGATAGAGGATACGATATAGGATTTAATAGGATAGAGGATACGATACGATAGAGGAGAACGATAGGATAGAGGATAGGATAGGATAGAGAAGAGGATAGGATAGAGGATAGGATAGGATAGAGGATAGGATAGGATAGAGGATAGGATAGAGGATAGGATAGGATAGGATAGAGGATAGGATAGGATAGAGGATAGGATAGGATAGAGGATAGGATAGGATAGAGGATAGGATAGGATAGAGGATAGGATAGGATAGAGGATAGGATAGGATAGAGGATAGGATAGGATAGAGGATAGGATAGGATAGAGGATAGGATAGAATAGAGGATAGGATAGGATAGAGGATAGGATAGGATAGAGGATAGGATAGGATAGAGGATAGGATAGGATAGAGGATAGGATAGGATAGAGGATGGGATAGGATAGAGGATAATATAGGATAGAGGATAGAATAGGATAGAGGATAGGATAGGATTGAGGATAGGATAGGATAGAGGATAGGATATGATAGAGGATAGGATAGGATAGAGGATAGGATAGGATAGAGGATAGGATAGGATAGAGGATAGGATGGGATAGAGGATAGGATAGGATAGAGGATAGGATAGGATAGAGAATAGGATAGGATAGAGGATAGGATAGGATAGAGGATAGGATAGGATAGAGGATAGTATAGGATAGGATAGAGGATAATATAGGATAGACGATAGGATAGGATAGAGGATAGGATAGGATAGAGGATAGGATAGGATAGAGGATAGGATAGCATAGAGGATAGGATAGGATAGAGGATAGGATAGGATAGAGGATAGGATAGGATAGAGGATAGGATAGGATAGGATAGAGGATAATATAGGATAGAGGATAGGATAGGATAGAGGATAGGATAGGATAGAGGATAGGATAGGATAGAGGATAGGATACGATAGAGGATAGGATAGGATAGAGGATAGGATACGATAGGATAGAGGATAGGATAGGATAGAGGATAGGATAGGATAGAGGATAGGATAGGATAGAGAATAGGATAGGATAGAGGATGGGATAGGATAGAGGATAGGATAGGGTAGAGGATAGGATAGGATAGAGGATAGGATAGGATAGAGGATAGGATAGGATAGGATAGAGGATAATATAGGATAGAGGATAGGATAGGATAGAGGATAGGATAGGATAGAGGATAGGATAGGATAGAGGATAGGATACGATAGAGGATAGGATAGGATAGAGGATAGGATAGGATAGAGGATAGGATAGGATAGGATAGAGGATAATATAGGATAGAGGATAGGATAGGATAGAGGATAGGATAGGATAGAGGATAGGATAGGATAGAGGATAGGATAGGATAGAGGATAGAGGATAGGATAGGATAGAGGATAGGATAGGATAGAGGATAGGATAGGATAGAGGATAGGATAGGATAGAGGATAGGACAGGATAGAGGATAGGATAGGATAGAGGATAGGATAGGATAGAGGATAGGATAGGATAGAGGATGGGATTGGATAGAGGATAATATAGGATAGAGGATAGGATAGGATAGAGGATAGGATAGGATAGAGGATAGGATAGAATAGAGGATAGGATAGGATAGAGGATGGGATAGGATAGAGGATAATATAGGATAGAAGATAGGATTGGATAGAGGATAGGGTAGGATAGAGGATAGGATATGAGAGATAGGATTAGGTTTGGATAGGATGAGGATAGAGGATGGATTGGATAGAGGATAGGATAGAGGATAGGATATGGTAGTGGATAGGTGGTGAGAGGATAGGTTAGGATAGAGGATAGGATAGGATAGAGGATGGGATAGGATTAGAGGATGGGATAGGATAAGGTGGGAGTGGATAGTGGATAGGATAGGAGAGGATAGGATAGAGGTAGAGGATGAGGATTGAGGATAGTGGTTAGGTGAGAGATGAGGATAGGTGATGGTTAGGTTGAGGATAGGATAGGTAGATGAGGATGAGGTGAGAGGATAGTCGGTGGATTGGTGAGTGAGGTGAGGAGTAGAGGTAGAGGATAGGTGAGGATTTGAGGTGTAGGTGTGTGGAGAGGTTGGAGTGGAGTGTGGTGTGGAGTGGAGTGTGGTGTGGTGTGGTGTGAGGTGTGGTGTGGAGTGAGGTGTAGTGTGTGGTGGGTAGAGGATAGTGTGGAGTGGTGTCGTGTGATGGTGGTAGTGAGGTGAGTGGTGTGGTGTGGTGTGTGTAGTGGTGTGGTGTGTGGTGTGGTGAGGTGTGAGGTGTGGTGTGGTGTGTGGTGTGGTGTGGAGTGTGGTGTGGTCGTGGTGTGGTGTGTGGTGTTGTGTGGTGTGTGGTGTGGTGTGGTGTGTGGTGTGGTGTGGTGTGTGGTGTGGTGTGGTGTGTGGTGTGGTGTGGTGTGTGGTGTGGTGAGGTGTGTGGTGGGGTGTGGTGTGTGGTGTTGTGTGGTGTGTGGTGTGGTGTGGTGTGTGGTGTGGTGTGGTGGGTGGTGTGGAGTGGTGTGTGGTAGTGGTGTGGTTGAGAGCGAGGGGACGCAGAAGAAGGGGGGGGGGGGGTGTGTGTGGATGAGAAGTGAAGAGTGAAGTGACGTGAAGATTGAAGTGAAGTGAAGAGTGAAGTGAAGTGAAGAGTGAAGTGTGGTGAAGAGTGAAGTGAAAGTGAAGAGTGAAGTGAAGTGAAGAGTGAAGTGAAGTGAAGAGTGAAGTGAAGTGAAGAGTGAAGTGAGTGAAGAGTGAAGTGAAGTGAAGAGTGACGTGTGGTGAAGAGTGAAGTGAAGTGAAGTGAAGAGTGACGTGAAGTGAAGAGTGAAGTGAAGTGAAGAGTGAAGTGAAGTGAAGAGTGAAGTGAAGTGGAGAGTGAAGTGAAGTGAAGAGTGAAGTGAGGTGAAGAGTGAGGTGAAGTGAGAGTGAAGTGGTTTGAAGTGTGAGGTGAAGAGTGAAGTGAAGTGAAGAGTGAAGTGAAGTGAAGAGTGAAGTGAAGTGAAGAGTGAAGTGAAGTGACGTGAAGAGTGAAGTGAAGTGAAGAGTGAAGTGAAGTGGAGAGTGAAGTGAAGTGAAGAGTGAAGTGAAGTGAGAGAGTGATGTGAAGTGAAGAGTGAAGTGAAGTGAAGTGAAGAGTGAAGTGAAGGTGAAGAGTGAGGTGAAGTGAAGAGTGAAGAAGTGAAGAGTGAAGTGAAGTGAAGCGTGAAGTGAAGTGAAGAGTGACGTGAAGTGAAGGGTGAAGTGAAATGAAGAGTGAAGTGAAATGAAGAGTGAAGTGAAGTGAAGAGTGAAGTGAAGTGAAGAGTGAAGTGAAGTGAAGAGTTTTGTGAAGTGAAGAGTGAAGTGAAGTGAAGAGTGAAGTGAAGTGAAGAGTGAAGTGAATTGAACGTGTGAAGTGAAGAGTGATGTGAAGTGAAGAGTGAAGTAACGTGAAGAGTGAAGTGAAGTGAGGAGTGAAGTGTGGTGAAGAGTGAAGTGAAATGAAGAGTGAAGTGAAGTGAAGAGTGGAGTGAAGTGAAGAGTGAAGTGAAGTGACGAGTGAAGTGAAGTGAAGAGTGAAGTGTGGTGAAGAAGTGAAGTGAAATGAAGAGTGAAGTGAAGTGAAGAGTGAAGTGAAGTGAAGAGTGAAGTGAAGTGACGAGTGAAGTGAAGTGAACGAAGTGAAGAGTGAAGAAGTGAAGAGTGAAGTGAAGTGAAGAGTGAAGTGAAGTGAAGAGTGAAGTGAAGTGAAAGAGTGAAGAGTGAAGTGAAGTGAAGACGTGACGTGAAGTGAAGAGTGAAGTGAAGTGAAGAGTGAAGTGAAGTGAAGAGTGAAGTGTGGTGAAGAGTGACGTGCAGTGAAGTGAAGCGTGAAGTGAAGTGAAGAGCTGAAGTGAAGTGAAGAAGTGAGAGTGAAGTGAAGAGTGACAGTGAAGTGAAGAGTGAAGTGAAGTGAAGAGTGAAGTGAAGTGAAGAGTGAAGTGTGGTGAAGAGTGAAGTGAAGTGAAGTGAAGAGTGAAGTGAAGTGCAGAGTGAAGTGAAGTGAAGAGTAAAGTGAAGTGAAGAGTGAAGTGAATGGAAGAGTGACGTGAAGTGGAGAGTGAAGTGAAGTGAAGAGTGAAGTGAAGTGAAGAGTGAAGTGAAGTGAAGAGTGAGTGAGGTGAAGTGAGAGTGAAGTGAAGTGAAGCGTGAGGTGAAGTGAAGAGTGAAGTGAAGTGAAGAGTGAAGTGAAGTGAAGAGTGACGAAGTGAAGTGAAGTGAAGACGTGAAGTGTGGTGAAGAGTGAAGTGAAGTGAAGTGAAGAGTGAAGTGAAGTGAAGAGTGAAGTGAAGTGAAGAGTGAAGTGAAGTGAAGAGTGGAGTGACGTGCCAGAGTGAAGTGAAGTGAAGAGTGAAGTGAAGTGAAGAGTGAAGTGAAGTGAGAGTGAAGTGAGGTGAAGAGTGAAGTGAAGTGTAGTGAAGAGTGAAGTGAAGTGAAGAGTGAAGTGAAGTGAAGAGTGAAGTGAAGTGGAGAGTGAAGTGAAGTGAAGAGTGAAGTGAAGTGAAGAGTGAAATGAAGTGAAGAGTGAAGTGAAGTGAAGAGTGAAGTGAAGTGAAGAGTGAAGTGAAGTGAAGAGTGATGTGAAGTGAAGAGTGAAGTGAAGTGAAGATTGAAGTGAAGTGAAGAGTGAAGTGGAGTGAAGAGTGAAGTGTGGTGAAGAGTGAAGTGAATGAAGAGTGAAGTGAAGTGAAGAGTGAAGTGAAGTGCAGAGTGAAGTGAAGTGAAGAGTGAAGTGAAGTGAAGAGTGAAGTGAAGTGAAGAGTGGAGTGAAGTGAAGAGTGAAGTGAAGTGAAGAGTGAAGTGAAGTGAAGAGTGAAGTGAAGTGAAGAGTGAAGTGAAGTGAAGAGTGAAGTGAAGTGAAGAGTGAAGTGAAGTGAAGAGTGAAGTGAAGTGAAGAGTGAAGTGAAGTGAAGAGTGAAGTGAAGTGAAGTGAAGCGTGAAGTGAAGAGTGAAGTGACGTGAAGAGTGAAGTGAAGTGAAGAGTGAAGTGAAGAGGAGAGTGAAGTGAAGTGAAGAGTGAAGTGAGGTGAAGAGTGAAGGTGAGGTGAAGAGTGAAGTGGTTGAAGTGTGAGGTGAAGAGTGAAGTGAAGTGAAGAGTGAAGTGAGTGAAGAGTGAAGTGAAGTGAAGAGTGAAGTGAAGTGAAGAGTGAAGTGAAGTGAAGAGTGAAGTGAAGTGAAGAGTGAAGTGAAGTGAAGAGTGAAGTGAAGTGAAGAGTGAAGTGTGGTGAAGAGTGAAGTGAAGTGAAGTGAAGAGTGAAGTGAAGTGAAGAGTGAAGTGAAGTGGAGAGTGAACGTGAAGTGAAGAGTGAAGTGAAGTGAGGAGTGAAGTGAAGTGAAGAGTGAAGTGAAGTGAAGAGTGAAGTGAAGGTGAAGAGTGAGGTGAAGTGAAGAGTGAAGTGAAGTGAAGAGTGAAGTGAAGTGAAGAGTGAAGTGAAGTGAAGAGTGAAGTGAAGTGAAGAGTGAAGTGAAATGAAGAGTGAAGTGAAGTGGAGAGTGAAGTGAAGTGAAGAGTGAAGTGAAGTGAAGAGTGAAGTGAAGTGAAGAGTGACAGTGAAGTGAAGAGTGAAGTGAAGTGAAGAGTGAAGTAAAGTGAAGAGTGAAGTGACAGTGAGGAGAGTGAAGTGTGGTGAAGAGTGAAGTGAAATGAAGAGTGACGTGAAGTGAAGAGTGGAGTGAAGTGACGAGTGAAGTGAAGTGAAGAGTGAAGTGAAGTGAAGAGTGAAGTGTGGTGAAGAGTGAAGTGAAATGAAGAGTGAAGTGAAGTGAAGAGTGAAGTGAAGTGAAGAGTGAAGGGAAGTGAAGAGTGAAGGGAAGTGAAGAGTGAAGTGAAGTGAAGAGTGAAGTGAAGTGAAGAGTGAAGTGAAGTGAAGAGTGAAGTGACGTGAAGAGTGAAGTGAAGTGAAGAGTGAAGTGAAGTGAAGAGTGAAGTGAAGTGAAGAGTGTACGTGAAGTGAAGAGTGAAGTGAAGTGAAGAGTGAAGTGAAGTGAAGAGTGAAGTGTGGTGAAGAGTGAAGTGAAGTGAAGTGAAGAAGTGAAGTGAAGTGAAGAGTGAAGTGAAGTGAAGAGTGAAGTGAAGTGGAGAGTGAAGTGAAGTGAAGAGTGAAGTGAAGTGAAGAGTGAAGTGAAGTGAAGAGTGAGGTGAAGTGAAGAGTGAAGTGAAGTGAAGAGTGAAGTGTGGTGAAGAGTGAAGTGAAGTGAAGTGAAGAGTGAAGTGAAGTGAAGAGTGAAGTGAAGTGGAGAGTGCAAGTGAAGTGAAGAGTGAAGTGAAGTGAGGAGTGATGTGAAGTGAAGAGTGAAGAAGTGAAGTGAGAAGAGTGAAGTGAAGGTGAAGAGTGAGGTGAAGTGCAGAGTGAAGTGAAGTGAAGAGTGAAGTGAAGTGAAGAGTGAAGTGAAGTGAAGAGTGAAGTGAAGTGAAGAGTGAAGTGACATGAAGAGTGAAGTGAAGTGGATAGTGAAGTGAAGTGAAGAGTGAAGTGAAGTGAAGAGTGAAGTGAAGTGAAGAGTGTAGTGAAGTGAAGAGTGAAGTGAAGTGAAGAGTGAAGTAAAGTGAAGAGTGAAGTGAAGTGAGGAGTGAAGTGTGGTGAAGAGTGAAGTGAAATGAAAAGTGAAGTGAAGTGAAGAGTGGAGTGAAGTGAAGAGTGAAGTGAAGTGAAGAGTGAAGTGAAGTGAAGAGTGAAGTGTGGTGAAGAGTGAAGTGAAATGAAGAGTGAAGTGAAGTGAAGAGTGAAGTGAAGTGAAGAGTGAAGTGAAGTGAAGAGTGAAGGGAAGTGAAGAGTGAAGTGAAGTGAAGAGTGAAGTGAAGTGAAGAGTGAAGTGAAGTGAAGAGTGAAGTGAAGTGAAGAGTGAAAGTGAAGTGAAGCGTGAAGTGAAGTGAAGAGTGAAGTGAAGTGAAGAGTGAAGTGAAGTGAAGAGTGAAGTGAAGTGAAGAGTGAAGTGTGGTGAAGAGTGAAGTGAAGTGACGTGGAGAGTGAAGTGAAGTGAAGAGTGAAGTGAAGTGAAGAGTGAAGTGAAGTGGAGAGTGAAGTGAAGGAAGAGTGAAGTGAAGTGAAGAGTGAAGTGAGTGAAGAGTGAGGTGAAGTGAAGAGTGAAGTGAAGTGAAGAGTGAAGTGAAGTGAAGAGTGAAGTGAAGTGAAGAGTGAAGTGTGGTGAAGAGTGAAGTGAAGTGAAGTGAAGAGTGAAGTGAAGTGAAGAGTGAAGTGAAGTGAAGAGTGAAGTGAAGTGAAGAGTGGAAGTGAAGTGAAGAGTGAAGTGAAGTGAAGAGTGAAGTGAAGTGAAGAGTGAAGTGAAGGGAGGAGTGAAGTGTGGTGAAGAGTGAAGTGAAGTGAAGTGAAGAGTGAAGTGAAGTGAAGAGTGAAGTGAAGTGGAGAGTGAAGTGAAGTGAAGAGTGAAGTGAAGTGAAGAGTGAAATGAAGTGAAGAGTTAAGTGAAGTGAAGAGTGAAGTGAAGTGAAGAGTGAAGTGAAGTGAAGAGTGAAGTGAAGTGAAGATTGAAGTGAAGTGAAGAGTGAAGTAGAGTGAAGAGTGAAGTGTGGTGAAGAGTGAAGTGAAATGAAGAGTGAAGTGAAGTGAAGAGTGAAGTGAAGTGAAGAGTGAAGTGACAGTGAAGAGTGAAGTGAAGTGAAGCAGTGAAGTGAAGTGAAGAGTGAAGTGAAGTGAAGAGTGAAGTGAAGTGAAGAGTGAAGTGAAGTGAAGAGTGGAGTGAAGTGAAGAGTGAAGTGAAGTGAAGTGAGAGTGAAGTGAAGTGAAGAGTGAAGTGAAGTGAAGAGTGAAGTGTGGTGAAGAGTGAAGTGAAGTGAAGTGAAGAGTGAAGTGAAGTGAAGAGTGAAGTGAAGTGAAGAGTGAAGTGTAGTGGAGAGTGAAGTGAAGTGAAGAGTGAAGTGAAGTGAAGAGTGATATGAAGTGAAGAGTGAGGTGAAGTGAAGAGTGAAGTGAAGTGAAGAGTGAAGTGAAGTGAAGAGTGAAGTGAAGTGAAGAGTGAAGAGGGTGAAGAGTGACGTGAAGTGAAGTGAAGTGAAGTGAAAGTGAAGGTGAGTGAAGAGTGAAGTGAAGTGAAGAGTGAAGTGAAGTGAAGAGTGAAGTGAAGTGAAGAGTGAAGTGAAGTGGAGAGTGAAGTGCAGTGAAGAGTGAAGTGAAGTGAAGAGTGAAGTGAAGTGAAGAGTGAAGTGAAGTGAAGAGTTAAGTGAAGTGAAGAGTGAAGTGAAGTGAAGAGTGAAGTGTGGTGAAGAGTGAGTGAAGTGAAGTGAAGAGTGAAGTGAAGTGAAGAGTGAAGTGAAGTGAAGAGTGAAGTGAAGTGGAGAGTGAAGTGAAGTGAAGAGTGAAGTGAAGTGAAGAGTGAAGTGAAGTGAAGAGTGAGTGAAGAGTGAAGTGAAGTGAAGTGAAGAGTGAAGTGAAGTGAAGAGTGAAGTGAGGAAGTGAAGAGTGAAGTGAAGTGAAGAGTGAGTGAAGTGAAGAGTGAAGTGAAGTGAAGAGTGAAGTGAAGTGAAGAGTGAAGTGAAGTGAAGAGTGAAGTGAGGTGAAGAGTGAAGAGTGCAGTGAAGAGTGAAGTGAAGTGAAGAGTGAAGTGAAGTGAAGAGTGAAGTGAAGTGAGAGTGAAGTGAAGTGAAGAGTGAAGTGAAGTGAAGAGTGAAGTGAAGTGAAGAGTGAAGTGAAGTGAGAGTGAAGTGAAGTGAAGAGTGAAGTGAAGTGAAGAGTGAAGTAAAGTGAAGAGTGAAGTGAAGTGAGGAGTGAAGTGTGGTGAAGAGTGAAGTGAATGAAGAGTGAAGTGAAGTGAAGAGTGAAGTGAAGTGAAGAGTGAAGTGAAGTGAAGAGTGAAGTGAAGTGAAGAGTGAAGTGTGGTGACGAGTGAAGTGAAATGAAGAGTGAAGTGAAGTGAAGAGTGAAGTGAAGTGAAGAGTGAAGTGAAGTGAAGAGTGAAGTGAAGTGAAGAGTGAGTGAAGTGATGAGTGAAGTGAAGTGAAGAGTGAAGTGAAGTGAAGAGTGAAGTGAAGTGAAGAGTGAAGTGAAGTGAAGAGTGAAGTGAAGTGAAGAGTGAAGTGAAGTGAAGAGTGAAGTGAAGTGAAGAGTGAAGTGAAGTGAAGAGTGAAGTGAAGTGAAGAGTGAAGTGAAGTGAAGAGTGAAGTGTGGTGAAGAGTGAAGTGAAGTGAAGTGAAGAGTGAAGTGAAGTGAAGAGTGAAGTGAAGTGAAGAGTGAAGTGAAGTGGAAGAGTGAAGTGAAGTGAAGAGTGAAGTGAAGTGAAGAGTGAAGTGAAGTGAAGAGTGAGGTGAAGTGAAGAGTGAAGTGAAGTGAAGAGTGAAGTGAAGTGAAGAGTGAAGTGAAGTGAAGAGTGAAGTGAAGGTGAAGAGTGAAGTGAAGTGAAGTGAAGAGTGAAGTGAAGTGAAGTGAGAGTGAAGTGAAGTGAAGAGTGAAGTGAAGTGAAGAGTGGAGTGAAGTGAAGAGTGAAGTGAAGTGAAGAGTGAAGTGAAGTGAAGAGTGAAGTGAAGTGAGGAGTGAAGTGTGGTGAAGAGTGAAGTGAAGTGAAGTGAAGAGTGAAGTGAAGTGAAGAGTGAAGTGAAGTGAAGAGTGAAGTGAAGTGGAGAGTGAAGTGAAGTGAAGAGTGACAGTGAAGTGAAGAGTGAATGAAGTGAAGGGTGAAGTGAAGTGAAGAGTGAAGTGAAGTGAAGAGTGAAGTGAAGTGAAGAGTGAAGTGAAGTGAAGATTGAAGTGAAGTGAAGAGTGAAGTGGAGTGAAGAGTGAAGTGAGGTGAAGAGTGAAGTGACTGAAGAGTGAAGTGAAGTGAAGAGTGAAGTGAAGTGCAGAGTGAAGTGACGTGAAGAGTGAAGTGAAGTGAAGAGTGAAGTGAAGTGAAGAGTGAAGTGAAGTGAAGAGTGAAATGAAGTGAAGGGTGAAGTGAAGTGAAGAGTGAAGTGAAGTGAAGAGTGAAGTGAAGTGAAGAGTGAAGTGAAGTGAAGATTGAAGTGAAGTGAAGAGTGAAGTGGAGTGAAGAGTGAAGTGTGGTGAAGAGTGAAGTGAAATGAAGAGTGAAGTGAAGTGAAGAGTGAAGTGAAGTGAAGAGTGAAGTGAAGTGAAGAGTGAAGTGAAGTGAAGAGTGAAGTGAAGTGAAGAAGTGAAAGAGAGTGAAGTGAAGTGATAGTGAAGTGAAGTGAAGAGTGAAGTGAAGTGAAGAGTGAAGTGAAGTGAAGAGTGAAGTGAAGTGAAGAGTGAAGTGAAGTGAAGAGTGAAGTAAAGTGAAGAGTGAAGTGAAGTGAGAGTGAAGTGAGTGAAGGTGAAGTGAATGAAGAGTGAAGTGAAGTGAAGCGTGGAGTGAAGTGAAGAGTGAAGTGAAGTGAAGAGTGAAGTGAAGTGAAGAGTGAAGTGAGGTGAAGAGTGAAGTGAAGTGAAGAGTGAAGTGAAGTGAAGAGTGAAGTGAAGTGAAGAGTGAAGTGAAGTGAAGAGTGAAGTGACGTGAAGAGTGAAGTGAAGTGAAGAGTGAAGTGACAGTGAAGAGTGAAGTGAAGTGAAGAGTGAAGTGAAGTGAAGAGTGAAGTGAAGTGAAGCGTGAAGTGAAGTGAAGAGTGAAGTGAAGTGAAGAGTGAAGTGAAGTGAAGAGTGAAGTGAAGTGAAGAGTGAAGTGTGAGTGAAGAGTGAAGAAGAGTGAAGTGGAGAGTGACGTGAAGTGAAGAGTGACGTGAAGTGAAGAGTGAAGTGAAGTGAAGAGTGAAGTGAAGTGAAGAGTGAAGTGAAGTGAAGAGTGAAGTGAAGTGAAGAGTGAGTGAGAAGTGAAGAGTGAAGTGAAGTGAAGAGTGAAGTGAAGTGAAGAGTGCAGTGAAGTGAAGAGTGAAGTGAGGTGAAGAGTGAAGTGAAGTGAAGTGAAGAGTGAAGTGAAGTGAAGAGTGAAGTGAAGTGAAGAGTGAAGTGAAGTGAAGAGTGGAAGTGAAGTGAAGAGTGAACGTGAAGTGAAGAGAGACGTGAAGTGAAGAGTGAAGTGAAGTGAAGAGTGAAGTGAGGTGAAGAGTGAAGTGAAGTGAAGAGTGACAGTGAAGTGAAGAGTGAAGTGAAGTGAAGAGTGAAGTGAAGTGGAAGAGTGAAGTGAAGAGTGAAGTGAAGTGAAGAGTGACAGTGAAGTGAAGAGTGAAGTGAAGTGAAGAGTGAAGTGAAGTGAAGAGTGAAGTGAAGTGAAGAGTGCAGTGAAGTGAAGAGTGAAGTGAAGTGAAGAGTGAAGTAGAGTGAAGAGTGAAGTGAGGTGAAGAGTGAAGTGCAAGTGAAGAGTGAAGTGACAGTGAAGAGTGAAGTGAAGTGAAGAGTGAAGTGAAGTGAAGAGTGAAGTGAAGTGAAGAGTGAAGTGAAGTGAAGAGTGAAGTGAAGTGAAGAGTGAAGTGCAGTGAAGAGTGAAGTGAAGTGAAGAGTGAGTGAAGTGAAGAGTGAAGAAGTGAAGTGAAGAGAGTGAAGTGAAGTGAAGAGTGAGTGAAGTGAAGAGTGAAGTGAAGAGTGAGTGAAGTGCAGTGAAGAGTGAAGTGAAGTGAAGAGTGAAGTGAAGTGAAGTGAAGAGTGGCAGAGAAGTGAAGTGAAGAGTGAAGTGAAGTGACGAGTGAAGTGAAGTGAAGAGTGAGGTGAAGTGAAGAGTGAAGTGAAGTGAAGAGTGAAGTGCAGTGAAGAGTGAAGTGAAGTGAAGAGTGAAGTGTGGTGAAGAGTGAAGTGAAGTGAAGTGAAGAGTGAAGTGAAGTGAAGCGTGAAGGTGAAGTGAAGAGTGAAGTGAAGTGAAGAGTGAAGTGAAGTGAAGTGAAGTGAAGTGAAGTGAAGTGAAGAGTGAAGTGAAGTGAAGAGTGAAGTGAAGTGAAGAGTGAAGTGAAGTGAAGAGTGAAGTGAAGTGAAGAGTGAAGTGAAGTGAAGAGTGAAGTGAAGTGAAGAGTGAAGTGAAGTGAAGAGTGAAGTGAAGTGAGAAGAGTGAAGTGAGTGAAGAGTGAAGTGAAGTGAAGAGTGAAGAGGAAGTGAGTGAAGTGAAGAGTGAAGTGAAGTGAAGAGTGAAGTGAAGTGAAGAGTGAAGTGAAGTGAAGAGTGAAGTGAGTGAAGTGAAGAGTGAAGTGAAGTGAAGAGTGAAGTGACGTGAAGAGTGAAGTGAAGTGAAGTGAGTGCAGTGAAGTGAAGTGAAGTGACAGAGTGAAGACGAGTGAAGTGAAGTGAGAGTGAAGTGAAGTGAAGAGTGAAGTGAAGTGAAGAGTGAAGTGAAGTGAAGAGTGAAGTGAAGTGAAGAGTGAAGTGAAGTGAGAGAGTGAGTGAAGAGTGAGTGCAGTGACGAGTGAAGTGAAGTGAGAGTGAAGTGAAGTGAAGAGTGAAGTGAGTGAAGAGTGAAGTGAAGTGAAGAGAGAGTGAAGTGAAGAGTGAAGAGTGAAGTGAAGGTGAAGAGTGAAGTGAAGTGAAGAGTGAAGTGAAGTGAAGAGTGGAAGTGAAGTGAAGAGTGAAGTGAAGTGACGAGTGGAAGTGAAGTGGAAGAGTGAAGTGTGGTGAAGAGTGAAGTGAAATGAAGAGTGAAGTGAAGTGAAGAGTGAAGTGAAGTGAAGAGTGAAGTGAAGTGAAGAGTGAAGGGAAGTGAAGAGTGAAGTGAAGTGAAGAGTGAAGTGAAGTGAAGAGTGAAGTGAAGTGAAGAGTGAAGTGAAGTGAAGAGTGCAGTGAAGTGAAGAGTGAAGTGAAGTGAAGAGTGACGTGAAGTGAAGAGTGAAGTGAAGTGAAGAGAAGTGAAGAGAAGAAGAGTGAAGTGAAGTGAAGAGTGAAGTGAAGTGAAGAGTGAAGTGTGGTGAAGAGTGAAGTGAAGTGAAGTGAAGAGTGAAGTGAAGTGAAGAGTGAAGTGAAGTGAAGAGTGAAGTGAAGTGAGAGTGAAAGTGAAGTGAAGAGTGAAGTGAAGTGAAGAGTGAAGTGAAGTGAAGAGTGAAGGTGAAGTGAAGAGTGAAGTGAAGTGAAGAGCTGAAGTGAAGTGAAGAGTGAAGTGAAGTGAAGAGTGAAGTGTGGTGAAGAGTGAAGTGAAGTGAAGTGAAGAGTGAAGTGAAGTGACGTGAAGAGTGAAGTGAAGTGAAGAGTGAAGTGAAGTGAAGAGTGAAGTGAAGTGAAGAGTGACGTGAAGTGAAGAGTGAAGTGAAGTGAAGAGTGAAGTGAAGTGAGGAGTGAAGTGTGGTGAAGAGTGAAGTGAAGTGAAGTGAAGAGTGAAGTGAAGTGAAGAGTGAAGTGAAGTGAAGAGTGAAGTGAAGTGGAGAGTGAAGTGAAGTGAAGAGTGAAGTGAAGTGAAGAGTGAAATGAAGTGAAGGGTGAAGTGAAGTGAAGAGTGAAGTGAAGTGAAGAGTGAAGTGAAGTGACAGAGTGAAGTGAAGTGAAGATTGAAGTGACAGTGAAGAGTGAAGTGGAGTGAAGAGTGAAGTGAAGGTGAAGAGTGAAGTGAAGTGAAGAGTGAAGTGAAGTGAAGAGTGAAGTGAAGTGAAGAAGTGAAGTGAAGTGAAGAGTGAAGTGAAGTGAAGAGTGAAGTGAAGTGAAGAGTGAAGTGAAGTGAAGAGTGAAGTGAAGTGAAGAGTGAAGTGAAGTGAAGAGTGAAGTGAAGTGACGAGTGAAGTGAAGTGAAGTGAAGAGTGAAGTGAAGTGAAGAGTGAAGTGAAGTGAAGAGTGAAGTGTGGTGAAGAGTGAAGTGAAGTGAAGTGAAGAGTGAAGTGAAGTGAAGAGTGAAGTGAAGTGAAGAGTGAACGTGAAGTGAAGAGTGGAGTGAAGTGAAGAGTGAAGTGAAGTGAAGAGTGTAGTGTAGTGGAGAGTGAAGTGAAGTGAAGAGTGAAGTGAAGTGAAGAGTGATATGAAGTGAAGAGTGAGAGTGAAGTGAAGAGTGAAGTGAAGTGAAGAGTGAAGTGAAGTGAAGAGTGAAGTGAAGTGAAGAGTGAAGTGAGGTGAAGAGTGAAGTGAAGTGAAGTGAAGAGTGAAGTGACGTGAAGAGTGAAGTGTGGTGAAGAGTGAAGTGAAAGTGAAGTGAAGAGTGAAGTGAAGTGAAGAGTGAGGTGAAGTGAAGAGTGAAGTGAAGTGAAGAGTGAAGTGAAGTGAAGAGTGAAGTGAAGTGAAGAGTGAAGTGAAGTGGAGAGTGAAGTGAAGTGAAGAGTGAAGTGAAGTGAAGAGTGACGTGAACGTGAAGAGTGAAGTGAAGTGAAGAGTTAAGTGAAGTGAAGAGTGAAGTGAAGTGAAGAGTGAAGTGTGGTGAAGAGTGAAGTGAAGTGAAGTGAAGAGTGAAGTGAAGTGAAGAGTGAAGTGAAGTGAAGAGTGAAGTGAAGTGGAGAGTGAAGTGACGTGAAGAGTGAAGTGCAGTGAAGAGCTGAAGTGAAGTGAAGAGTGAAGTGTGGTGAAGAGTGAAGTGAAGTGAAGTGAAGAGTGAAGTGAAGTGAAGAGTGAAGTGAAGTGAAGACGTGACAGTGAAGTGAAGAGTGGAGTGAAGTGAAGAGTGAAGTGAAGTGAAGAGTGAAGTGAAGTGAAGAGTGAAGTGAAGTGAGGAGTGAAGTGTGGTGAAGAGTGAAGTGAAGTGAAGTGAAGAGTGAAGTGACGTGAAGAGTGAAGTGAAGTGAAGAGTGAAGTGAAGTGGAGAGTGAAGTGAAGTGAAGAGTGAAGTGAAGTGAGAGTGCAATGAAGTGAAGAGTGAAGTGAAGTGAAGAGTGAAGTGAAGTGAAGAGTGAAGTGAAGTGAAGAGTGAAGTAACGTGAAGAGTGAAGTGAAGTGAGGAGTGAAGTGTGGTGAAGAGTGAAGTGAAATGAAGAGTGAAGTGAAGTGAAGAGTGGACGTGAAGTGAAGAGTGAAGTGAAGTGAAGAGTGAAGTGAAGTGAAGAGTGAAGTGTGGTGAAGAGTGAAGTGAAATGAAGAGTGAGTGAAGTGAAGAGTGAAGTGAAGTGAAGAGTGAAGTGAAGTGAAGAGTGAAGGGAAGTGAAGAGTGAAGTGAAGTGATGAGTCGAAGTGAAGTGAAGAGTGAAGTGAAGTGAAGAGTGAAGTGAAGAGTGAAGTGAAGTGAAGAGTGAAGTGAAGTGAAGAGTGAAGTGAAGTGAAGAGTGAAGTGAAGTGAAGAGTGAAGTGAAGTGAAGAGTGAAGTGAAGTGAAGAGTGAAGTGAAGTGAAGAGTGAAGTGTGGTGAAGAGTGAAGTGAAGTGAAGTGAAGAGTGAAGTGAAGTGAAGAGTGAAGTGAAGTGAAGATGAAGTGAAGTGGAGAGTGAAGTGGAGAGTGAAGTGAAGTGAAGAGTGAAGTGAAGTGAAGAGTGAAGTGAAGTGAAGAGTGAGGTGAAAGTGAAGAGTGAAGTGAAGTGAAGAGTGAAAGTGAAGTGAAGAGTGAAGTGAAGTGAAGAGTGCAGTGTGGTGAAGAGTGAAGTGAAGTGAAGTGAAGAGTGAAGTGAAGTGAAGTGAAGAGTGAAGTGAAGTGAAGAGTGAAGTGAAGTGAAGAGTGGAGTGACGGAGAGTGAAGTGAAGTGAAGACAGTGAAGTGAAGAGTGAAGTGAAGTGAGGAGTGAAGTGTGGTGAAGAGTGAAGTGAAGTGAAGTGAAGAGTGAAGTGAAGTGAAGAGTGAAGTGAAGTGAAGAGTGAAGTGAAGTGGAAGAGTGAAGTGAACGTGAAGAGTGAAGTGAAGTGAAGAGTGAAATGAAGTGAAGGGTGAAGTGAAGTGAAGAGTGAAGTGAAGTGAAGAGTGAAGTGAAGTGAAGAGTGAAGTGAAGTGAAGATTGAAGTGAAGTGAAGAGTGAAGTGGAGTGAAGAGTGAAGTGTGGTGAAGAGTGAAGTGAAATGAAGAGTGAAGTGAAGTGAAGAGTGAAGTGAAGTGAAGAGTGAAGTGAAGTGACGAGTGAGGTGAAGTGAAGAGTAAAGTGAAGTGAAGAGTGAAGTGAAGTGAAGAGTGAAGTGAAGTGAAGAGTGAAGAGTGGTGAAGAGTGAAGTGAAGTGAAGTGAAGAGTGAAGTGAAGTGAAGAGTGAAGTGAAGTGAAGAGTGAAGTGAAGTGAAGAGTGGAGTGAAGTGAAGAGTGAAGTGAAGTGAAGAGTGAAGTGAAGTGAAGAGTGAAGTGAAGTGAGGAGTGAAGTGTGGTGAAGAGTGCAGTGAAGTGAAGTGAAGAGTGACAGTGAAGTGAAGAGTGAAGTGAAGTGAAGAGTGAAGTGAAGTGGAGAGTGAAGAAGTGAAGAGTGAAGTGAAGTGAAGAGTGAAGTGAAGTGAAGAGTGAAGTGAAGTGAAGAGTGAAGTGAAGTGAAGAGTGAAGTGTGGTGAAGAGTGAAGTGAAGTGAAGTGAAGAGTGAAGTGAAGTGAAGAGTGCAGTGAAGTGACGAGTGAAGTGAGAGAGTGAAGTGAAGTGAAGAGTGAAGTGAAGTGAAGAGTGAAGTGAAGTGAAGAGTGCGGTGAAGTGAAGAGTGAAGTGAAGTGAAGAGTGAAGTGAAGTGAAGAGTGAAGTGCAGTGAAGAGTGAAGTGTGGTGAAGAGTGAAGTGAAGTGAAGTGAAGAGTGAAGTGAAGTGAAGAGTGAAGTGAAGTGAAGAGTGAAGTGAAGTGAAGAGTGGAGTGAAGTGAAGAGTGAAGTGAAGTGAAGAGTGAAGTGAAGTGAAGAGTGAAGTGAAGTGAGGAGTGAAGTGTGGTGAAGAGTGAAGTGAAGTGAGTGAAGAGTGAAGTGAAGTGAAGAGTGAAGTGAAGTGAAGAGTGAAGTGAAGTGGAGAGTGACGGAAGTGAAGAGTGAAGTGAAGTGAAGAGTGAAATGAAGTGAAGGGTGAAGTGAAGTGAAGAGTGAAGTGAAGTGAAGAGTGAAGTGAAGTGAAGAGTGAAGTGAAGTGAAGATTGAAGTGAAGTGAAGAGTGAAGTGGAGTGAAGAGTGAAGTGTGGTGAACGAGTGAAGTGAAATGAAGAGTGAAGTGAAGTGAAGAGTGAAGTGAAGTGAAGAGTGAAGTGCAGTGAAGCGTGAAGTGAAGTGAAGAGTGAAGTGAAGTGAAGAGTGAAGTGAAGTGAAGAGTGAAGTGAAGTGAAGAGTGAAGTGAAGTGAAGAGTGAAGTGCAGTGAAGAGTGAAGTGAAGTGAAGAGTGAAGTGAAGTGAAGTGACAGAGTGAAGTGAAGTGAAGAGTGAAGTGACGAGAAGAGTGAAGTGTGGAGAGAAGTGAAGTGAAGTGAAGAGTGAAGTGAAGTGAAGAGTGAAGTGAAGTGCAGAGTGAAGTGAACGTGAAGAGTGAGTGAAGTGAAGAGTGACGTGAAGTGAAGAGTGAAGTGTAGTGGAGAGTGAAGTGAAGTGAAGAGTGAAGGTGAAGTGAAGAGTGATCTGAAGTGAAGAGTGAGTGAAGTGAGAGTGAAGTGAAGTGAAGCGTGAAGAAGTGAAGAGTGAAGTGAAGTGAAGAGTGAAGTGTGGTGAAGAGTGAAGTGAAGTGAAGTGAAGAGTGAAGTGAAGTGAAGAGTGAGGTGAAGTGAAGAGTGAAGTAAAGTGAAGAGTGAAGTGAAGTGCAGAGTGAAGTGAAGTGAAGAGTGAAGTGAAGTGAGAGTGAAGTGAAGAGTGAAGTGAGTGAAGACCGTGAAGTGACGAAGAGTGAAGTGAAGTGAAGAGTGCAAGTGACGTGCAGAGTGAAGTGAAGTGAAGAGTGAAGTGTGAGTGAAGAGTGAAAGTGACGTGAACGAGAGAGTGAAGAGTGACAGAGTGAACGTGAAGTGAAGAGTGAAGTGAAGTGACGAGTGAAGTGAAGTGAAGGTGAAGTGAAGTGAAGAGTGAAGTGAAGTGAAGAGTGAGTGAAGAGAAGTGACGTGAAGAGTGAAGTGAAGTGAAGAGTGAAGTGAAGTGAAGAGTGAATGCACGTGAATATGAACCTCTAAGTGCCAAGTGAACGTGACGAGCAGTGAAGTGACTATCCTAGCACGATCCAGTGAATCCTATCCTAAGCTATCCCTATCCTATCCTATCTCTAGCCTATCCTATCCTCATCCTATCCTATCCTATCCTCCTATCCTCTATCCTATCTCCTCTATCCTCCTATCCTCTATCCTCTATCTATCCTATCCTACCTCCTATCCTATCCTCTCCTCCTATCCTCTATCCATCCTATCCTATCCTCATCCTATCCTCCTATCCTATCCTATCCTCTATCTCTATCAATCCTCTATCCTCTATCCTATCCTCCTATCCTATCCTATCCTCTATCCTATCCTATCCTCTATCCTATCCTATCTCTATCCTATCCTATCCTATCCCATCCTCTATCCTATCTATCCTCTATCCTATCCTATCCTCTATCCTATCCTATCTCTATCCTATCCCTATCCTCTATCCTATCCTATCCTCTATCCTATCCTATCCTCTATCCTATCTATCTCTATCCTATCCTATCCTCTATCCTATCCTATCCTCTATCCTATCCTATCCTCTATCCATCCTATCCTATCCTCTATCCTATCCTATCCTCTATCCTATCCTATCCTCTATCCTATATCCTATCCTCTATCCTATCCTATCCTATCCTCTATCCTATCCTATCCTCTATCCTATCCTATCCTCTATCCTATCCTATCCTCTATGCTATCCTATCCTCTATCCTATCCTATCCTCTATCCTATACTATTCTCTATCCTATCCTATCCTCTATCCTATCCTATCCTCTATCACATCCTATCCTCTATCGTATCCTATCCTCTATCCTATCCTATCCTCTATCCTATCCTATCCTCTATCCTATCCTATCCTCTATCCTATATTATCCTCTATCCTATCCTATCCTATCCTCTATCCTATCCTATCCTCTATCGTATCCTATCCTCTATCCCTACCCTATCCTCTATCCTATCCTATCCTCTATCCTATCCTATCCTCTATCCTATCCTATTCTCTATCCTATCCTATCCTCTATCCTATCCTATCCTCTATCCTATCCTATCCTCTATCCTATCCTATCCTCTATCCTATCCTATCCTCTATCCTATCCTATCCTCTATCCTATATTATCCTCTATCCTATCCTATCCTATCCTCTATCCTATCCTATCCTCTATCCTATCCTATCCTCTATCCTATCCTATTCTCTATCCTATCCTATCCTCTATCCTATCCTATCCTCTATCCTATCCTATCCTCTATCGTATCCTATCCTCTACCCTATCCTATCCTCTATCCTATCCTATCCTCTATCCTATCCTATCCTCTATCCTATATTATCCTCTATCCTATCCTATCCTATCCTCTATCCTATCCTATCCTCTATCCTATCCTATCCTCTATGCTATCCTATCCTCTATCCTATCCTATCCTCTATCCTATCCTATCCTCTATCCTATCCTATCGTCTATCCTATATTATCCTCTATCCTATCCTATCCTATCCTCTATCCTATCCTATCGTCTATCCTATCCTATCCTCTATCCTATCCTATTCTCTATCCTATCCTATCCTCTATCCTATCCTATCCTCTATCCCATCCTATCCTCTATCCTATCCTATCCTCTATCATATCCTATCCTCTATCCTATCCTATCCTCAATCCTATCCTATCCTCTATCCTATTCTATCCTCTATCCTATATTATCCTCTATCCTATCCCATCCTCTATCCTATCCTATCCTCTATCCTATCCTATCCTCTATCCTATCCTATCCTCTATCCTCTCCTATCCTCTATCCTATCCTGTCCTCTATCCTATCCTATCCTCTATCCTATCCTATCCTCTATCCTATCCTATCCTCTATCCTATCCTATCCTCTATCCTATCCTATCCTCTATCCTATCCTATCCTATCCTCTATCCTATCCTATCCTCTATCCTATATTATCCTCTATCCTGTCCTATCCTAACCTCTATCCTATCCTATCCTCTATCCTA